>NW_027361712.1:5405000-5507500 GCF_039654945.1 Dendrobates tinctorius
CCTTGGCCTGATCATGAGGATTTTGTTCAAAAAAGTTCCACACTGCACTCTTCCTACTTTGGAAGACATTGTGCTATTTTGACCGTCTGGACAAGCTGTCCAGCAACTCTTTTGATTTTTGGAACCTGTCTTTGGAGTGCTCCGGGCCTGCCAGATAACAGCTGTTGCGATGTCGATGTCTGCTGCGGATGCTCCTCCTCCTCATCTGAGCTATTGGAAGCAGCACCCTCTTCCCCCAATGGATGCCAATCTGGGTCAACAACTGGGTCATCCATCACCTCCTCTTCAATGTGATGTGCACCTTCCTCTGTGTCACCGTGTATGGTGGTATAGTGTGCGGGAAGGGGCACCTGAGTCTCATCAGGGTCAGAATCTGGCTCTGTACACTGCGAGGACAATGTAGTGCTCTGAGTGAATGTACCAGCAGAATCATCTATCAGCGGCTGTGCATCAGTGCACTCCATGTCAGATTCATCTTGGCCTGGGTAATTCACCATTTCACTTGATAATCCAGGCATGGTATGTGAAAACAGCTCCATGGAGTAATCAGTAGTATGGCCTGCATCATCCTTCAATCTTGGTTGGGGTGAAGGACACAAGGAAAGGTGTGGTTCATGAACATGAGCCTCCAATGACGACTCAGTGCTTTTATTTTTTACAACTTCAGAAGAGGAGGCGATAGTGCTGGAGGCTGAGTCAGCAATGTAAGCCAAAACTTTTTCCTGAAGCTCTGGCTTTAAAAGCGGTTTGCCAACTCCTAGAAAACTAAGCCTTCGAGGCCTTGTGGAGCCAGACGATGACGCAGGCTCAACACCTCCTGCATTCGGTCCTATTTTGCTTTTGCCACTACCATCAGATCCACCACCAACACCATCATTACCAGCTGGCAACCCCCGCCCAATTCCACGGCCTCTTCCACCAGCCTTCCTCATTTTTGTAAAAATGTACACAAAATCCCACAAACTATATAGTAATGTAAAACAAGGTACAAGGTGTATAAAGGACAGGGGAGATGTAGAATTTCTGAACACACTTGTGGACACTGTTGGATTGTGTGAGGCCCAGTGAATATCACACCGCTATGTCACAGGCTCAATGTCGCAGGTGTGAAAAATGTCACTATAGGACAGGGGAGATGTAGAATTTCTGAACACACTTGTGGACACTGTTGGATTGTGTGAGGCCCAGTGAATATCACACCGCTATGTCACAGGCTCAATGTCGTAGGTGTGAAAAATGTCACTATAGGACAGGGGAGATGTAGAATTTCTGAACACACTTGTGGACACTGTTGGATTGTGTGAGGCCCAGTGAATATCACACCGCTATGTCACAGCCTCAATGTCGCAGGTGCGAAAAATGTCACTATAGGACAGGGGAGATGTAGAATTTCTGAACAAACTTGTGGACACTGTTGGATTCTGTGAGGCCCAGTGAATATCACACAGCTATGTCACAGGCTCAATGTCGCAGGTGTGAAAAATGTCACTATAGGACAGGGGAGATGTAGAATTTCTGAACACACTTGTGGACACTGTTGGATTTTTTGAGGCCCAGTGAATATCACACCGCTATGTCACAGGCAGAAATTGGCTAGTGTATGACAAACTACAAGGTGTATATAGAATTGGGCAGAATAGGAATCTCCCTAGAGTGTAGGTCTGTAAGAACGGAACAAGTCACACACAGATAGCTTCACTGTGGCCGTGATAACAGCCGTTACACGGTACTGAGAGAGGAGCGTGCACGTACACCGCTGTCCGGTGTCCTTAAAAATGTCAAGCTCCGTGCTTTTTAAGTATACGGATTGACACACGCTGTCTCTCTATAGTTTTGAATGTGATCAAACAGCAAATCTACTTAACTGTTTGAAAACCAGACAAAACTAGAAGGTGGAGGTCTGTAAGAACGGAACATGTCCTCGACTTATTCTTACAGAGTCACACACAGCTTCACTGTGGCCGTGATAACAGCCGTTACACGGTACAGTGTGAGGAGCGTACACCGCCGTATGGTGTGAAAAAATGCATGCTCAGTACCTCACCAGGACAAAAAGAAAAAATTTGGATTGCTTTTAAAAAAGCAGTTTGCAGAGCAGTGGGAAAACAGCAATGCAGCTATCAGGAAGCCTTATAAGGCAGCCTAACAACCAACACAGCTGATGCAGCAAAATATAGTCTCCAATTGCACTGCACACACAGTGACTGGTGTGTTGTACAGGCAAAATCGCTAGCAGCAGAAGCAGTTTTTGGTGTCTTCTTCCCTGCCTAACGCTCTCCCTACAGAATCAGCAGTAGCAGCAGCTCTCCCTATTCTGAGATCAGCATGACTAACATGGCGGTCGGCATGCACGCCCTTTTATACCCCCTGTGATGCCCCCCAAAGCAAGCCAATCACTCGCATGCCCTTCTCAAAGATGGTGGTGACCCCTGCCTATGTCATCACGTTGCCCACGGTGTCCGTGGATCCTGATTGGCTGAAAAAGGGTGGAAAACAAACTTTTGAAATGCGACTTTGGCGCTAAAGTCGCCGAGCTCATGGCCGACCTCACCCTAGGGTCGGGTTTCGTTTCATGAAACCCGACTTTACCAAAAGTCGGCGACTTTTGAAATTTTTCGACCCGTTTCGCTCAACTCTAATTATGATCAGACTTATGAAGCCTACTGCCAAGTCACGGAGAATCTCAGTGTGTCCTTAACTTTAAATACTGTGGCCTTAAAGGTGTGAAGTAATGTGCCATCCACCACCACAGCGACAATGAACCAGCAGGGTGGGTACCTGGTGCCCCACAGTACCCATGCTGCAAGGCTGGAGACTGTAAGAGGGGTTCTGACTATTTTTGCTCACTAGAGGTTCGCCATGACATGCTAGCGGCTTCATACAGTCTAATCAGAATGTTAAACTAAGAACTTCATATTTAGTTTCATTTTTCCTATTGGCATTAGATCATCTTATTATTTTAGATGTGTGGCCCATGTCTTTTTCTACACCTATGATGAATGAAAAACATTGTTATGGGGGATCTGCAGCTGATGCACTGTTATGGGGATCTGTGGTGATGCACTGTTATGGGGATCTGTGGTGATGCACTGTTATGGGGGATCTGCATGGTACACACTTATGGGGGATCTGCAGATAACACACTGTTATGAGGGATCTGTGGTAATGCACTGTTATGGGGGATCTGTGGTAACGCACTGTTATGGGGGATCTGCAGGGTACACACTTATTGGTGGGATCTGTGGATGACACACTGCTATGGGGGATCTATGGTTATGCAATGTTATGGGGATCTGTGGTGATGCATTGTTATGGGGGATCCGCATGTTACAAACTTATGGGGAATCTACAGATGGCGCACTGTTATGGGGGATCGGTGAATTACAGTACATTGCTTGGAGTACCATACATTGTGACTACCACCCCCTTCATCATTAGGAATACACCTGTGTACTGTATACATGGGTGTATTCTGAAAGATGAGGGAGGTGGTAGTCACAGTTGCAATAAACACTTTGGCCACATTACAATCCTTCCTTATTTACACTAAATATGGCTACAACCCCCATCATCCATCATAATACACTCATTGGTACAGTATATTCTGAAGGATGATGGGGGTTGTGCTTCCCTTCAATGTGTGCTCACTTCTCCCAAGGATCTTGGACTAATGTAAATGAGAAGTGCTGCACTATACATTGTGTAGGGATAGATTTCTGATTGGTGGAGGCAACTCAGCCACAGTTCCCTCCACCAATCAATATCCTTCCCTGCAGAGGATGAGCAGAATCATGCTTCTCTCCCTATTCTGCTTAAGGTCTTCGTGTTCAGCGGAGCCCAGAATTCTTCCTCCGGGCAGCTATTTCCCATAACTACTGCAGCGCATGCACAGATCGAGAGCTCAGTCACCGAAAGCTCCATCTGCGCATGCGTTGCTTTGGCGGCCATTTTTTTGAAGTCCTGTGTGGTAGACACAGGCGCTCATGATGATATTCGCTCATTAAACCGGAGACTCGCAGCCTGATCCTGGAAGTGCAATGGCGCCATCAATTTTTACCCAATTTTTTTTACTATTCGGATTATAAGACGCACCCACATCCCCCCCCCCAATTAAGGTACTAATGAGTGTGTATCATACATATAGTACTTTAGAAAAAAACCTCATGATTCTCACAGAGGATATTTAGCAATTGTACTCCACTGAGTAGTAAAAGATACCTATATACAGGTGATTCTCACAAAATTAGAATATCATCAAAAAGTTCATTTATTTCAGTTCTTCAATACAAAAAGTGATACTCATATGCTATGCTATGCTATGTAGAGTCATTGCAAACAGCGTAATTTATTTCAAGTGTTTATTTCTGTTAATATTGATGATTATGGCTTACAGCCAATGAAAACCCAAAAGTCATTATCTCACTAAATTAGAATAATTAACAAAAGACATCTACAAAGGCATCCTAAGCATTTATAAAGATTCCCTAGTCTGTTTCAGTGGGTTCCACAACCATGGGGAAGACTGCTGACTTGGCAGATGTCCAGAAGGCAGTCATTGACACACTCCACAAGGAGGGGAAGCCACAAAAGGTCATTGCTAAAGAAGCTGGCTGTTCACAGAGTGCTGTATCCAAGCATATTAAAGGAAAGTTGAGTGGAAGGAAAAAATGTGGTAGAAAAAGTTTAGAAAAAGGTGCACTCTCGTCTGGACTACTGCAACTCTCTTCTGATCGGTCTCCCTCTTACTAAACCCTCACCTCTAAAATCCATTCTGAATGCAGCAGCCAGGGTCGTATTTCTGTCCATCTGCTTCACCTAAGCCTCCACCTTGTACCAGTCATTACACTGGTTACCCATTTGCTACAGAATACAATATAAACTCATATCTCTCATCCACAAAGCCTTCCACAGTTCTGCCCCATCCTATTTCTTCTTCCTAATCTTTGTCTATCGCCCTACACGTTCCCTCCGTTCTGAAACTGACCTAATGCTAACATTCTGAATAATTCAAACCTCACACCTCCGTATGCAAGACTTCTCCTGTGCTGCGCCAGTTCTCTGGAATGCACTACCCCAGAAAATCTGACTGTTACCTAACCTCACATTTTTAAGTTTGCTTTAAAAACATATTTTTTTAAACAAGTCTGTCACATCAACTCACTAACCTAACTCTTCCCTGTTCCCTCCTTCTAATCATTATTCAGAATCTGCTCCATCCTATTCATCCACACCCTCCAAGCACATGATAACTGTACTTGATAATTGCACATAAACACACTAGCTGATGACCGGATCATGCAGCTTTACATAAACATCCCTATTTATTATTACAATTGCTGGATCTGAAATAACAAGCACTTTTCACCTAATGTGTCCCCCTTATTTCCTTGTAGATTGTATGCTTGTGAGCAGGCCCTCACTGTTAATATAAATGTTTAAACTGTTTTACCTTGTATTGAATTTATTGTTACTTCATTACACTTCTTTACTCCTCCTGACTATCATTTGGTGTCTGTGTTTAACTACTGTAGTAATATGTATGATCTGGGTGTAAAACCGGTTTCACCAAAAATTGGGGACTTTTGGCTTTTTCAGTCTGTAATATATTTATTATGATGCTGCAAGGCAGCAGTAAATTTCATACATCTTTTTCGAGCATGCCCTCCATTAAGACTGGCATGCAACTCATTATTCTTGATGAATAAGGCCAATGGCCCTGATTTATCATTGCCTTTCACCAGTTAATTGTTTAGTTTTGTGTCTTTTTTTGTTTGCAACCATTTCAATATTTTATATGCACCTTTCCTAAGTATCTTTTTGTATGTGCTTGTATCTTTTCTCTGCTTTAAGAAAAGTTGCAACATTTCCTCATTTACTATCTGTAAATGTTACTTATGATGACCGCATGTCCAAGCCTTAGTCATTGTATTTCTGGTAATACCTTGTGGTCTAGACGGGTCTAGTGATTTTACTTATAATTATACATAAAAATGTAACATGCAGAAACAAAAAGATTAAAGCATGCTTTCAATTTGAATCATGTTAAAATGTATTTAGCTTCTAAATTTTGCTATCATATATTTTTTATTGGATCCTTTTGATACTTTTGTATTTTTCTAAGGACACCCATCTAAATGTGTTTAGTGTTTAGTCTTGGCAACAATTCTCAAAAGAAGAGTCACTGCTATAACTGCTACAGTAGTAGATCTTTTATGTTGAAAGTTTTTAGAAAAATAAAAATATTTAGTATATTAACCACCAAATCTTATTTATGTAATAATTTATAAGAGCAAAAGTAAGCCTTGTAAAAAACAAAATTGTGCTGAGGTCCAAAGTTAGCCTTTATTAGAAATGTTCAATTCATCATTTTTATCTGTATTAAAAAAAAATCGGTAAATAATTTAATCTTAAAATACATAATTATTTTCCAAAACTAAAAGCTTTTTATACCAACTATGTTATCTAATTTAATATTAATTTCAAGATTATTGTGGTGTAAGGTTGATTGATTTTAACGCTAGCAAGATCAAAGCTTATGAAGGGATTACAGCCTGAAAGTATCATTATTTCTAAGCTAAAAGCAATTAACATGAACATGCAAAATTTTTACAACATACAATAAGTTGTCAGTAGGAGCAATACTTTACAGATACGGTGATCTGGGTAAATAGTCTGAGTCTGTGTGAAGAGATAAACAAGACTAGGGACAAACAGGGAATAGAAAATTACTAATTATGCTTAGTGCTTACTAATTACCCATGTATAGTATCATATCCTGCAATGTTTTAAAAGGAAAATCGTTATTTTCCACAAATAAAATTCCCCTGACATATTTCCTATGTAATCTAACACATCTATCAACATGAATTTACAAAGTTAGATTTTACCAGTGACAAATTTGATCTTTTCAGTTAGACTTTTTTCATTATGTTGTGCCTAGAGACTGATAAAAAAATATGTTTCCAATTACATTTTTCTTGTTACTATTAATTGTGTGGCAGCTTATGATATTTTTCTTTGGATGTATCAAAGAAGCAGATCTTGTAGTTAGACTTGTATGGGGACTGTGAAGAGAGGTGACCCTCAAAAATGGAGGCAATGTCAACATTTTTTAAAATGCAATAACTATCTGGTGTGCGTCATGGACTTCATGTCCTGTATTGTTTTTTTTTATCTAATTGACATCTACACCTACACAAAATTACTCAAAATATTCCTGAACATTTTTTACAGCGTGAGGCAGTTCTGATTAGCATTCTGGGATTTGTACTACTATCCAGGTATGGAGCTTATGGATTATTCCTTCACATTGTAGTCTCATTAACTCCTTTCTCTGAGTCTTGAGTGGGTCCTTACACTAATTAAACCCATAGCTCCCTGCTTCCAGTGCAAGTTTAATAAGTATAATTATCCAGGTTAACTCATGTTATTCAATTCCTGCTCAGCTAGAAGTAAACATCCTCGGGTACATCTTGTGTTTCAAATGTTACAAAATTGATCCCTCTAATGTTCCAAGATATTACGGTTTAGGTTCAACTCAAATCTCTGGAAATTTTGCAGAACTTTGTTTGGATGTGCAAATTACTATCAATAAATTATTAAACATTTTTCCTAGATTTCCAAAGCTTTAACTTCTTTAACTAAGAAAGAGATTGATGTGTTTTATTAAACACCTGAGAGAGTTTGTGTCTTCCCTGAGCTAAAGGCACATTTTTCATCTGACCTTATATAATTCCAGATTGATCTAGAGAAGTAGTCCCCAACCTTTTTGACCTTGAGAGCAACATTCAGCTTTGAGAGAGGGTCGCTAGCCACATTTAGAGCTAGGAGTAACAAGCCACATCCAGTTCCTGCCCCTCTCACAATAATGTTACACAGAGTCCCCATTGCTGGTACGGTGACAAAGCTTTTCCTCAGAAATCACACCGAGGCAGTATTACCAGGATCCAGAGGTTCCCACAATGCCTCCATTTAGTATTCTTACATCAATCACAACCACTGCACTGTTGCATCAAGGTTAAGGCATCTCCTCTGAAAGTTAGCATCATCTGGAATTCAGCTTACCATACTTAAATTATCTCCAAAACAACAAGGCCAGGATATGCACATTCAGATCTGCACTTTGTGTAGGGCTACTCAGAAAATACACCAACTGGAGACTTGATCTTCATAGTTTATTGCTAGATCTGGTGCTAATACACCAAATTGGCAGGCAGCAGTGAGCCACACATCATGGACCCGCAAACCACTTGTAACTCCCAAGTCACAGCTTGGAGATCCCTGATCTAGAGCATTCTTTTTGTAGTGTAAGCTAATGCATCAGAGAATACAGTTGGAGTGGTGTGATCATAAGTCACTGTCTCTCAATCAAATGTGTCTGTGTGCCTTCTTTTCATGAAAGTTTTTATCTTTCAACTTCTCTAGTCCGTAACTACTTGTGAAAGTCAGTGAACCCATTTCTCTATTGACTTAATTACTAATCTTTCATACTCTGAAAGGAAGATTCTTATTTGGATAGTGGTAGACAGATTCAGCCAACAATGTCATTTTTCTTCTCTCTAGGTTGCCTAACTTCCAATCCTTAAACAGGTTGTCTCATGAGCAAAGTAGAATTTAATCAATTGATCTTGGAATAAAAAAAAAGTTATACAGCAATAAATACCTAAACCGTAGTGCCGGTTGTATGTCTCTCAGTATAAAGTCAGTAAATAGCATTAAGAGATTCTATTGTTAAAATATAACTTTTAATAGTAATGTTTAAAAATAGACATATGCACACAATAATAACCAAGAACCTATGGAGAGTACCTGTTTAAAGCACAAAAGACATAAATAGGTGTATCAAAGCATAACATACTGTAGATGCCATAAAGTCCAACACTAATACCCATGTCAATAAGAAATTGTTGCAATTTCATTCAATCCAGAAGACAGGTTGATGTAATTCATGGAAGAAAACCATTTTGGGGACACAAGGTGCAGCTTCACACTTGAATAATGCCCTTGTGAGGGTGTAGAACGACAGGAAGATCTAGGGTCAATCAGACATCCGAGCTGATGTGTCCCTTCAAGTGGCTGAACATGTTCCTGCATGGTTACAATGCACAGCAGGGTAACATTACATTTATAATATTGTATTAGTGCAAACATTTTTTTCAGCACATCCAATTGTGGAACATATTGTTATTCCACGATTTATTCATTAAAATGTGGTTTGTTTGTGAGACAATCACTTTAAGTAAGTTACACATTAAACTCATGCATCCAATGTGTCTATATGAGATTGCAAAAATATTATGTCTGACTGAGGAACTCAGCTTGTTTCCATGATATGGATCGCATTCTGTAATAAGATCATGAAAAGAAGTTTTTAACTGCTTAGCGCTCCGAGACAAATAGTCAAATTGAACAAGCAAATCAGACACTTGAACAATATTTGTAATTTTATGACTTTTAACTGAACTTGTCATAATCAGTTTCAGGAGTCTATAACAAAGTTCTCTGATGATAGGTATCACCCTTGCTTTTTTTAATTTGCAGCCTCCAAATTTGATGCTCCAAAGGCCTGTAATACGTAAACAAGTTGAACATTATGTGGTCCGTAAATATGGCAAAAAAAATTTCAGCTTACCCCAATGTCTGTAGATAAGTTCCAATCCAATTCCTCACACGGATCAGGCAGACCAACCTGAAAGTGCAATAAAAAAGAAAAAATCCAGCGTGGAATGAAAAAGGTAAAAAATGTACTTTATTACTAGTTACTAAAAGGGAAAAACATTTTCCAGACAAGCATGCAGGCAGTTACAGCTCCATGTGGGACAAGTGAGACAGATCTACGCGTTTCAACGCTAGTCTTTTTCGAGATCTGGTCTGTGTTCAGGAAAAACCTGAGAATGGCACAGCATAGAAAATCTTTTTCTGCTAATAGGAGGCAGATGGATCGGCTAAGATGTGGTGTTTGGGAAAAAGTCTGGTTATCCACAAAAAATATCAAACGTAAGGTCCCTTTTGCTAAGCTATGGACAAAGCTCATTGGTCCATATAAAGTAATAGAGGTAATTGAACCTACAGCCTTCCATTTGAACCCCCCTTTCTTTCTGTATACCCAAAGTATTCCACAAGTCCCTTCTGTCATGATCCAGTGTTGGATCTGGCAGTATTAAAAGCACAAAGTGAACTTTTTTTACTTTGGTTAAGTTCCAAGGTGTCTTGACTGTCCCCGGTGGTGGTTTTGATATTGCACTTTAGGTTTTGTGCACTTAATCATGTATCAGGTGTTACACCCTATAAAGGTGTGCTAGAGGTGTGCAATCACTGCCTGTGATATTGTGAGAGTGTGTTCACTCTGTCTTTGGAGAGCCTGGATGAAGGATGGAGCTGGTGAGGAGTCCTGCGCAGCTTAGCCAGGGGGGATGTGTTTCAGTTATGTTGTCTGGACGAAGGGCTGGCATGGCGTGGTGGAGTCGCAGTGATGGTGTCAGCGGGAAGTGTCTGCATGGGCTGGTGGAGTGGCTACTATGGAGAGTGGCACTCACCATGTGGGACTTGGCCGCTGAGCTGGACTCAAGCATGCTCGACTTCGTGTCAGCAGCTGAACTCATCTTTGGGACTCTGGTTCTAAGCAGCTGCAACTGGTGTTGGACTCTGCTCCAAGGTTGCACTAAGGTGAAGGATCCTGTTATGGTGATGGATCCGGGTGGAGGAGAAGATGCACTCAGGTGGAGGGCTCTGTTGCTGGGAGCGCACGCAACAGAGCAAAGCTAAGTGGTGTTTCCCCTGTATTGTCTCTTTCCTCATGTGTGTTATTAGTGCAGTGGTGGGATTAGTCTCCGCACCGACCCATTCCCTAGTGAGGGTTTAGGGTCAGGGTGAGCAAGGGCGTTAAGGTACGCGTGCGGCGACAGGTGCGGAGCCTGTTTAGGGAATGTAAGGAGTGCAGGGACACTGGCTCAGGGGAGCTTAGGTGGTCTCCATGTCCCCATTCCCTATCGCAGGGCCCTCCATTGTTAAAGTTTCCCAGGTTCCCCCGTTATTATTTGATTATTGTATGTATAACGTGTAATACCTAAATTCGCCAGGTGGAGGCGGTGTATCCACCTGCACGTGTTATTATTTAAATGCGCCCCACTGGAGGCGGTGTATCCAGGGTCACGTATGTTATGGGTCCGCCTTGCGGTATCATCTGCGTCCCGACACACGTGACCATGACATTATCACAGGCCCTACAGTTTTTTTCTGGTGAGCTTTGGCCATGTGGAGACCGCTGAGTAATTGCTGCCGGGCCTCACTGATGTGAGTGGGGAGCGGCAAGGTGTGTTAGAGCCGCTGCAGCAGCAGTTATCACGGTCTGGGACCTCTGCTCAGATAACCAGAGGAAAAAAAAAAATAAATGGCGGCTGCGGTCTGGCAAAAGCCCCTAGAGTCGCTGCTGGGGAGCGGGACTTGCTCTCGCAGGGGGAGGTACCCAGGCAGGTGGGAGGAATGGTGCCCCACGGAGCTGCCTGGTATTCCCCGAGGTGAAGGGGTACATCCCTGTGGTGAGCAGACTAGGTGTGTAGTCGCTGCTGGGGAGCCGGACTTGTTCATACAGGGGACGCACCCAGGCAGGTGGGAGGAATGGTGCCCCACGGAGCTGCCTGGTATTCCCCGAGGTGAAGGGGTACGTCCCTGTAGGGAGCAGATTGGTGTATAGTCCGCGGGGCTCATGCCAAATCTTCAATGCCGCCCCCTCCTGGTCGTGTGGAGGCGACCAGCGAGAGTATATTTCCTCCATTTTCCGGTCCCCTTCTCCTCCTGGTGTGTGCAGCAGGTGTGCTGCGGGGGAGTAGGGACAAATCTTTACCCTCGCCATTAACCAACCCTAGGAGGCGCAGTCCTCATGGTGAAAGGGTTGGAGGGTGATCACTTGGTGAATAGCGGGGGTGTGAGTGTGGTGACACAGGGGGACACCTCTGTTGTCAAGTCCAGAGTGAGTTCACCAAAAAATGACAAATGTATGTGTGCAATAAACGTTCAGGTCCGGACCTGTGTGTGAACGAGCATGTATGGGTCCCACCAAAAAACATCTTGGAAATGTGTTGTGGAGTCTGATCAGCTCTTAGCATACATACACATACATAATCTCGTTCCCCAGGTCGGCGCTGTGGAGATGAGTGGTGCCTCCAAAATGAACATGTATTGCCAATACCAGCGGTGTTTGTCATGAACCTGAAGTGTCAGGTAATGGTGGGGTGAACTCCGGATCTGGGCGTCCCCGCTGTAGGTGTTTCCCTAATGAGGGGTGGTCTTGAGGGTCCAGAGGCCCCTCATTAAGGAGGGGGTACTGTCATGATCCAGTGTTGGATCTGGCAGTATTAAAAGCACAAAGTGAACTTTTTTTACTTTGGTTAAGTTCCAAGGTGTCTTGACTGTCCCCGGTGGTGGTTTTGATATTGCACTTTAGGTTTTGTGCACTTAATCATGTATCAGGTGTTACACCCTATAAAGGTGTGCTAGAGGTGTGCAATCACTGCCTGTGATATTGTGAGAGTGTGTTCACTCTGTCTTTGGAGAGCCTGGATGAAGGATGGAGCTGGTGAGGAGTCCTGCGCAGCTTAGCCAGGGGGGATGTGTTTCAGCTATGTTGTCTGGACGAAGGGCTGGCATGGCGTGGTGGAGTCGCAGTGATGGTGTCAGCGGGAAGTGTCTGCATGGGCTGGTGGAGTGGCTACTATGGAGAGTGGCACTCACCATGTGGGACTTGGCCGCTGAGCTGGACTCAAGCATGCTCGACTTCGTGTCAGCAGCTGAACTCATCCTTGGGACTCTGGTTCTAAGCAGCTGCAACTGGTGTTGGACTCTGCTCCAAGGTTGCACTAAGGTGAAGGATCCTGTTATGGTGATGGATCCGGGTGGAGGAGAAGATGCACTCAGGTGGAGGGCTCTGTTGCTGGGAGTGCACGCAACAGAGCAAAGCTAAGTGGTGTTTCCCCTGTATTGTCTCTTTCCTCATGTGTGTTATTAGTGCAGTGGTGGGATTAGTCTCCGCACCGACCCATTCCCTAGTGAGGGTTTAGGGTCAGGGTGAGCAAGGGCGTTAAGGTACGCGTGCGGCGACTGGTGCGGAGCCTGTTTAGGGAATGTAAGGAGTGCAGGGACACTGGCTCAGGGGAGCTTAGGTGGTCTCCATGTCCCCATTCCCTATTGCAGGGCACACCATTGTTAAAGTTTCCCAGGTTCCCCCGTTATTATTTGATTATTGTATGTATAACGTGTAATACCTAAATTCGCCAGGTGGAGGCGGCGTATCCACCTGCACGTGTTATTATTTAAATGCGTCCCACTGGAGGCGGTGTATCCAGGGTCACGTGTGTTATGGGTCCGCCTTGCGGTATCATCTGCGTCCCGACACACGTGACCATGACACCTTCTTATTAAAGCATACCAGTCATCAGTGGATCCGATCAGTAGTAATTCTATTCCTGTGTTGACAGGCAGTCTGGAGAAGAATGTGCAAAAAAATCCTTGAATCCCAGCTGAGAGGGTTCCTGAAATACTTTAAATATTGAAAAGCTTAAGGGTCAGAAGAAATATACTGCTAAAAAAAATAAAGGGAACACTTAAACAACAAAATATAACTCCAAGTCAGTCACACGTCTGTGAAATCAACACTGATTGTGATTCAATTTCTCCTGCTGTTGTGTCAATGGAATAAACAACAGGAAGAAATTGTAGGAAGGCCACTAACATCCATGTGTCTGCTCAGTAAGAGTGTCTAGTGTTCCCATTATTTTTTTGAGCAGTGTACGCGTATATTCAGTTTCAACTATTACATCAATAACCTGAACAGGTGGTGTAACAATTTTGTGGGTACTATGGAATCTGATTGTGTGGGATAAAACGAATCTGATACCAAAGCTGAGGCAAACGAGTGTATTTAACAAAGTAAGAAGTGGAAATTGTAACGATGTGCACAGCGCAATATAGAAATGTTCAACAAGTTGAATGGTGGGGCACGACCACTAATATGAACCAGTCCTGCATTAATATGATGCAGGAGTGCACACGGCACTTAAACATGGAAATCCAGCAATAATATGAGTGTGAATGCACCCAGTAATTAAACGTGGAAGTCTAGCAATAATATGAGTGAGAATACAAACAGCACTTAAACGTGGAAGCCCAGCAATACGCAGGTAGAGCGTTAGCAGTAGAAGGTCTCTAAATGTACCTTTTGGGCTGAAAAGTCCCGCTCAAGTCCAGCACCGCAGCCCAACAGACACAGTCACAGTCTATGTGGTGTTAATATGTGATCTGGTCATGTTGTGGTGGTATTTGTTACTTGTATGTGGTGTTATTGGTCACTTTAAAAAATGTATGTAGCGCATTCCCTTAAAGAAAAACAAATTTAAAAATATACCTAAAAAGAGTGTTAGGAATTTTAGCAAATGTTTAATAGGTTTGAGTACAGTAGGGTCCGGCCAAAACAGTCTACCTTGTCATGGTTGCGGCTTACCCCTTAGTGACCGAACCAATTTGGTACTTAATGACAAGACAATTTTTTACAATTCTGATCACTGTCACTTTATGAGGTTATAGCTCTAAAATGCTTCAACATATCCCACTGATTCTGAGAATCTTTTTTCGTGACATATTGTACTTCATGGTAGTGGTAAAATTTCTTTGAAATAACTTGCATTTCTTTATGAAAAAAATTACAATTTTGCAAAAATTTAGAAAATTTGGCAATTTTCAAACTTTTAATTTTTGTACCCTTAAATCAGAGAGTGGTGTCACACAAAATCTATATATATAAAACTCAATATCTGTAGTAGTCCGCTCTAGGCGAATCCACAGTTCTCGCCTGATTTGGGTGAAATTTGGCACACCTCATCTCCACCCACAGGAGCAGACTACTGTGCATGCTACATCTCACTAGCGTCCCCCCGTCATGAGATTGGGGCCCCCGAACTTAGGCCCTATATATGTAATGGAGAAATGTGAAGGTGAAAGTAAAAGTGCTGAGGGGAAAACAACAGTTGTGACTGACAGAGATAGATTATAGCGACGGCGCCAAAGAGTTGCTGCTAAAGGGGCCGCACCACCACACACAACACACAAACATTTTACAAACATCATACAAACATCACACAGATAGCACACATACACCAACTCACAAACACAAAACAAATGCCACAACACATCACACAAACACAAGACCACTCTAGACACACACAACACAAACACCACCCCACAAATACCACAACACCACCCCATTAATATCACATGCACACCACACACACGCACGCACGGACCACACACGCATGCAAACACACTCAGATGGATGCACCCTACGCACACGGATGAACATTACCGATCAGCAATATTAGTCAGGCGAAAAATGCCTCATAGTAAGATTGTTAATATTGCTTACTATACAGTGTGCTTTCATCACTAAAGCTGCTGAGGTAAAGTGAAAGCTGAGCTCTGATTGGTTGCTATGGGCAACTAGACAAGTCTGCCTGTGAGGCGGTTTTCATTACTGAGATGTGAGCTCCTTCAGGTCATAGTAATACTGTGTGAGGGCTGCTCTGTATTTACTATTCATCCTATTACATCTCTTATCAGTGTCAGATGAATACTAAAGGGTCATAATACTAAGGACTGTTTTTTAAAATGCCGCCTAAAAAATGACCATCTATTGGGCAAGTTCATCCAAAAGCTAAGAAATCAAAATTGTGTGAAAGAGCTGAGGCAAGTGAACAACGTAACTCATGGCTTGAAAAGAAAAGGATGAGACAGGCTAAATGTAAGGCAGCTGAGACATCAGAGCAATGGGAATGTCATCTTCACCAGAATCGGATAAGGCAATCGGATAAGACAAGCTGAAGCAAGGAATTTGGAAACATCTGAACAAAAGGATGAACGTTGTGAAAATGACCACATACGACATATGCAACGTGTGCAAAGATGTAGGCAGGCTGATTTGAGTTTGGAAGAATTTCACTACATCCCAATTCAAGACTATAGGTCACATCAGAAAGTCATAATTGGCAAAATGGACATAATATGCAAGCATTGTCAAGCAAAGAAGTTAAACTTAGAAATGCTTGGTATGTACTGCTCAAATGACAAAGTCAGTTTGCAACCTTTAGAACTACCACCTGAACCACTTCTTTCATACATGTCAGGAAAAACTTGAGTCAAAGCATTTTCTGCAAAATATTAGGAGATACAATTCATCTTTCCAGATGACATCCTTTGGTACGACAGCTGGAGGACTCGAGGAAGCAGGATTTATGCCAACTTTTAAAGTCCAGGGCCAAATATATCACAAAATCGGTTCAATGCTTCCTGTAGCAAATGAAGATCCAAAGTTTTTACAAATGTATATTTTGTGAGACAAACAAATGCAAGCTGATAGACGTTGTGAAGCTGTACTTGAGACAAAAAAGAGATTGTGTTGAATTTGCAAAAATTTTTCCATCAGCACAATCAGTTAGTAAACCTTTTCAATATTTTGAAAAGATTTACTAACTGAACGTGCTGATGGAAAATTCCGTGAATAACGGTGATTGCAACACCGAGGTCAGTATAAACGGACCCGAATCATGTTCTCTGGGGTCTCAGCTACACCCGGAGAAATTCCGACTCTTGGAAGCGCTATACACTTATTTCCCAGTGCCATTAAAAAGCGATGTTGAGGCATAAGTACCCTTAACTGCCGTCATTAAAAGGTGTATCGGTGGTCGTTAAGGGGTTAAAAAATCTTTTGGTCAAAAGAAAAGCTGATGGCTATGTATGTGATATAGTGTTTGATGAGAACTGTTAATGTGTGATTAGTGAGGTCGTGCTGCAGAAGTGGAGTTTTTTGAAGAGTGGGTGGTGGCACTGTGAAATGTTTATGGCGTGGAGGCAAAGCTGGGGTGGAGCCTGGGTGGAGTCTCAAAGGGGCCCCAAAATTTTGCCAGTATGGGACCCTTAAAATTCCTGGTGGTAGACCTCCTATCCCTAGGCTATAAAATAAAAAATAGTGCTATATGGCCAGTTCTCATCTTTTAAAGTGGCTGTGATAGCCCCTTTTATATGATGCATTAGACCATGTGATGTGACAACTGCAAGGTATTATGGCCACACAGAAAAAATGCAATAGATGAGACAAGTGACGTGAAGCAGAATTATGATTATGGGAGAGGGAGAAACATAAATATTGGTCCAGTTCATAGATAAGGAGTCCGGATGTTTTATTGTCCTCTGATTGGGGTCTCTACCACAATTTCTAACTTCTTTGGAATTGTCAATAAGAATGAATCAAATTCCTTCTTCAACTTTTGCAGAGCAATTATGCAAGTAACATGTTTGCCTCTTCTTTCTAATGTGTAATGATGATAATGAATATGTCACTTGATGCCAGATCATATGTAGCCAAGGGAATTGACTAACAGACATGAGAAAAATACGTAAAATAATACCTTATTTCACCTTCAATTCTGACTTTCACGTGTTCTATTTTGCAGTAAAACTATCAGTTTAAGATTTACTAAAGGACAAGTCTCTGTATTTAAACATTTGCATTCCTTGGAGATGCATAATAGATTTAATTGCAAGAAACTTCAGATAATTTACCGCCAGTTTAACTTAACATCACATAGAGGCAGTAAATATCTTAAAAAGCGCATCAGCCTAACAGCAAGTGGCCTGGCTAAATTTTATTATGGATTTTTATTTCCTGCCCTATTCACATGAAATTAAAAAAAAACATGCAGTATAGGCAGCAGTCTCAGTGTGTTCTGCAGTCTCTATCTATATACGTATTTGACAGATTAACTCTTTGCAATGAAAACTGGACTAATACTTGTGTGGTTCATAGAATATCAACAGAAGAACTTTCACTGTTGATCTTCGATATTTGCTGCAGATTGTTTGCAACATCCAGATTTGCCATAGGAAAATTCTTAACGTCTAAGCATAAGCTTGAATGACAAACATAGTTTCATAGTTTTTTAGGATGAAGACAGACATAAGTCCATTGGGTTCAATCTATAACCTAACATGTTACTCCAGGGAAGGCAAAAATCCTTGAGGCAGATTCTTCATTTTCCAAAACAGGATAAACCCAGGTTTGATAACAATATGGAAGAGGCCAGGAGCCATTTGGTGAGCTGCATTTCTTGCTACATGTTCACAACTAGAACAATGTGGGAAGGGAAGCAAAAGGCCAGAAAAAGCTATACACCTGACGAATGTTATTGAGAACTCTGCTATTAGAAGTGGAAAGGAAGAACAAAGACAAAAGAATCTAAATAATAAAAATATTGGAGAAAGAGAAACCAATCACAAACTAAAATGTTTCTATACTAATGCACAAAGCATGGGCAACAAACAAGGAGAATTGGAACTACTAACGCAGGAAAAGAAATATGATGTCATTGGAATCACTGAAACTTGATGGGACAATACACATGATTGGAATACAAGACTAGAAGGACACAACTTATTTGCAAGAAACAGACTTGATAAACGAGGAGGAGGTGTCGCATTGTATGTTAGAAACGCGTAAATCTGCACAGAGATTGAAGCTTCAGAGACTGGGAGTTCTGTGGAAACTGTTTGGGTAAGAATACAAAGACAGAACAATGGAAAGGACTCCATTGTAGGCATTTACTACAGGCCACCTTTGCAAGCTGAAGATATGGATGAACTCTTTATGCATCAAATGGCCAAGTTGTCCAAAAAATATGACATAGTTGTCATGGGAGATTTCAACTATCCTGACATTTGTTGGGAATCTCTCTGGCAAAACTAACAGGTCAAGGAAATTCTTATCCTCTCTTGCTGACAACTTTATCTTCCAAAAGGTAGGGGAGAAAACAAGGGGAACTGCTACCTTGGATCTAATCTTTAGAAACAGGGAGGAAATGGTTGAGGAGGTAAAAGTTGCTGGGACCCTAGGAGGTAGCGACCATGCTATTTTAGAATTTTTATAAATATATACATTATATTTGCGCTAGAAATAATATCCTATGACCCAATGAGGAGAGGAATTAAAAGGGGGGAAAAATGTATAGATATAAAGATAAAAATAAAAAACTTCTGACACCTAAAATGAGGACTCTAATGAAGCACACAGTAGCATACATGGGTGTTTACCTTAATAAGCAAGTAATAAATAGCAATATAATTCCTCTGAAATTCCTGTATGCAGTCAAATCCTTAGTGAATGGATAACAGGACCTTGCGTGATGTCATGGTCACGTGGTAAGTCACGTGATCGGCTAAGAAGCGCTTAGAGGACTAAACTTCTATCTATCTATCTATTTGGATAGAAGTTTGGTCCTCTACGCGCTTTTTAGCCGATCATGTGACTTACCACATGACCGTGACGTCACGCAAGGTCCTGTACCTTGCCGGCTTAAGCTAGCAGAGGGCGCCTCTGCCGCTCTAACTGGAGATTGTCACCGGCCGGGACAAGGTCTGATACCTGTGATCACACTGTAGGTGAACTACTGAGAACCGCTCCCCTCTCTGGCTAATATTTGAAACTGCTACCTCACTTTGTAGCGGGAACAGCAACACCTCTTGAACCAAGACTTAGCTGCACAAAGGTATTTTGGGAGGAATAACATTGCTATCCATTCACTAAGGATTTGACTGCATACAGGAATTTCAGAGGAATTACAGTATATTGCTATTTATTACTTGCCTATAAAGGTAAACACCCGTGTGTGCTACTGTGTGCTTCATTAGATTCCTCTTTTTAGGTGTCAGCAGTTTTTTATTTTTGTCTTTATATCTATACATTTTTCCCCCTTTTAATTCCTCTCCTCATTGGGTCATAGGATATTATTTCTAGCACAAATATATATATATATATATATATATAAATATTAGTCTTATCACTGTTTGGACAAGCAGAGTGGTATTGTCTGCATATTTGCTGCTTAAATATCCTCCACGTAGCGCCTCATGTTGTTGATTATTACCATTTATGACTATTTTAGAATTTTGGATAACTAGAGGAGGAAGACCTGTGAAGACTCAGACGTCAAGGTTAGATTTCAGAAAGGCAGATTATAAGGGATTCAGAAAGAGAATTGGAGGGATCCAATGGCTGGATATCCTTAAGGACAAAAATGTCCAGGAAGGATGGGAAATCTTGAAAAATGAAATTCTCAAAGCACAATTTTTAACAATTCCAAAAAGAGGGAAGAATAGGAAGCATTTAAGGAAACCAGGATGAATGAACACAGAACTTAAGTACATGCTAAAAAGTAAGAAAGAAATGTTTATAAAATGGAAAGAGAGAGGCATATCTAAAGAAGAATATAATGTTGTCTGCAGAACTTGCAGGGCACAAATCAGATTACTAAAGCTTACAATGAGACGTCAAAAGCAATAATAAAGGATTTGGGGGATATGTTAAAAGTAAAAGAAAAGTCAAAGATGTTATAGGATTTTTACATGATGAAAATGATGAAATGGTAAGACAGGATGTTGAGAAGGCCGAACTTTTAAATTCCTATTTTGCATCTGTTTTCTCTCAGAAAGGAACTGTAACATCAACTGTTCTTCACTGTTCTATTAAGGGAATAGAAGAATCCAGGATATCTATAAACAGAAAGATAGTGAGGAAACACTTAGCTAACCTAAATGAATTCAAGTCTCCAGGACCAGATGAATTACACCCGAGAGTACTGAAGGAGATAGCAGAATAAATTTTTGAACCCCTCTCCATAATCTTTGAAAATTCTTGGAGAACAGAAGTCCCAGAAGACTGGAGAAGAGCAAATGTTGTTCCTATCTTCAAAAAGAGGAAGAAGGTGGACCCAGGCAACTATAGGCTGGTGAGTCTGACTTCTATACCAGGAAAGATCTTTGAACAAATTATTATACAACATGTATGTAAGTACCTGGATAATAATGAAGTGATTAAACAGAGTCAGCATGGTTTTGTAACTAATAAGTCATGTCAGACTAATTTTATTTCCTTCTATGACAGAATCACTGATTGGGTGGATCAGGGAAATGCTGTAGATATAGTATATCTTGACTACAGCAAAGCATTTGACAAAGTATCTCACACAAACTTATTGATAAAACGGCTAAGTATGGAATGGACAAGACAACTGTTAGGTGGATTCATAATTGGCTTAGTGATCGGACCCAAAGAGTGGTCGTAAGTGGCTTCACATCCAGTTGGAAGAATGTCTCAAGTGGGGTACCACAGGGCTCTGTCCAGGGGCCCTGTATTGTTCAACATCTTTATCAACGATTTAGATGAAGGAATTGAGGGTAAACTGCTTAAATTTCCTGATAACACAAAGCTAGGAGGGATAGCTAATACTAGAGAAGAGAGAGTGAGGATTCAAAAAGATATAAATAAACTGGAGCAGTGGGCAGCAACTAACAGAATGGTTTTTAACAGGGAAAAATGCAAAGTACTACATCTGGGCAATAAAAATGAAAAAAGCATATACAGAATGGGAGGAATAGGGCTAAGCAACAGCACATGTGAAAAAGACTTGGGTATACTAATATATCACAGACTGAATATGAGTCAACAGTGTGATGCAGCAGCAAAAAAGGCAAATGCAATTCTAGGATGTATTAACAGAAGCATACAGTCTAGATCACGGGAAGATCACGGGAAGTCATTATTGCCCTCTACTCCTCTTTGGTCAGACCTCATCTGGAATACTGCACCCAGTTTTGGGTGCCACTTTTTAAAAAAGACATCAACAAACTGGAGCAAGTTCAGAAAAGAGCGACCAGAATGGTGACCGGTCTGCAAACCCTGTCTTATGAGGAAAGGTTGCAGGATTTGGGAATGTTTAGCTTGCAGAAGAGAAGGCTGAGAGGAGACTTAATAGCTGTCTACAAATATTTCAAGGGCTGTCACATTGTAGAAGGATCATATTTATTCTCATTTGCACAAGGAAAGACTAGAAGGAATGGGATCAAACTGAATGGGAGGAGACACACAGATTAGATATTAGAAAACACTTTTTGACAGTTAGAGTGATCAATGAGTGGAACAGGCTGCCACAGGAGGTGGTGAGTTCTCCTTCAATATAAGTCTTCAAAATAAGGCTGGACAGACATCTGTCTGGGATGATTTAGCGAATCCTGCTTTGAGCAAGGGGTTGGACCAGATGGCCCAGGAGGTCCCTTCCAACTCTACGATTTTATGATTCTATGAGTCTATATTTGGAGACTTGTAATAGAGCCAAATCTGTATTTTGTTATTAGCCTCAAATATCTTATCATGCTGGATGGGTTTTAGGGACAATTTTACATTTGCAAAAACTGCTCCCTCTTGATTATTTGTGCTGAACTGACTATAGATCTGTAAATTAACAGCCCAGTCAAAGCTGTCATCAAACCATATCTCCGTTATCACCTTAAAATAATATTTTTACTCCAATAATACAAGATCTAATTCATCCATTTTGTTGGTGATGCTTCTAGCATTAGTATACATGCACTTTATATATGTTTCTGTATCTCTACAGTGGGTACGGAAAGTATTCAGACTAAGTAAAATTTTTCACATTTTGTTTCATTGCAGCCATTTGGTAAATTCAAAAAAGTAACCGTATATACTCGTGTATAAGCCGACCCGTGTATAAGCCGACCCCCCTAAATTTGCCACAAAAAAATGGGAAAACTTATTGACTCGTGTATAAGCCTAGGGTGGAAAATGCAGCAGCTACTGGTAAATTTCAAAAATAAAAATAGAAACCAATAAAAGTAAAATTAATTGGGAGATCAGTAGGTTAAATGTTTTTGAATATCCATAATGAATCAGGACCCCCATATAATGCTCCATACAGTCCAAGATGGCCCCATAAGATGCTCCATACAAAATACACCCCATATATTGCCACTCAAAGGTTAATAATGCCCCATATGCTGCCCCATAAAGGTTATGGCCCCATAAGATATACCATAGATTGTGCTCCCATAAAATGCTTCATAGATTATGCCCCATCAAATGTCGTAGCTGTTTTCGTTCTGACCAAAGTCAGTTCGCCAGATCACCAGTGAGTCCGAATTGTGAGGTTTTTCGCCCTTCTGATGACAAGCGCTTGGAGACAAAGGGACTCGACACACAAGTCGTGGTCAAATCAGTTTATCTGACGTAATGCCATACAAGTAATGTTTTATACCATTTACAGCAATATGTGACTCTATGGAGCTCATTTGACCCCCACCATCACCTCAGGGTCGAACCTTGTTTACAATATACCCAGAACATGTTGTTGAGAACAAATATGATAAAAAGTATAGTTACACTACAAAAGGTTCAGCCTTAGATTTTTTTTTCACACATACATTATTCAGTAGCTTAAGTAATACATATATTAGCGCTTTTACGGCTACATAAAACAATAAGCAAAACAACAAAATTTGCATACAAGTCTGTAAAATGCCAAAAATCCATCCTGCTAAGCCATTAAACCAATTTGCTGGATTTAGGAAAGAGAATGTGTTACCCCACCAGGAGTCTCTCTTTGCACTGTGTTGCTTTAACCATTGGTCTCTAAGTTCACCTATTTTGTCTATACTGGCCCTGATCTGGAGATTGCCAGCAGGGTCAATATAATTACAACAGGTGGGACCAATTATCTGACACATTCCTCCTTCTTTTGCTGTCAGGTAATCTAGTACTATAGTATGTTGGTTAGTAACTACAATTAATTGTCTCTGTATTGTATTAGTTTAATTAAGAACTTCAAGAATCTGGAAAATCTGATCGTCCAGGTAGTCGGTAGCTTCCACTAATTTATCCCACATTTGTGTTATGAAGGGGTATATTAGCATACTCCTGAATATTTTATTTGTTATCCCCATTTCTACTAGATGCGGTCTACCATTTGGCCGGGGCTTATTATCTGCAGCCCTTCTATACAAAGTGTGAATTGTGACTGCTGCTGTGTCTATTTTACTATGAGGAACTATGAAAGTGGCTGGTGTTAGTTTGGCAAGAGTGCAAACCCCTCTTATGTCTGGGCTCACCCACCTGTAGGCACGATGTCCGCAAACCAAGAATACTCCATCAGGGAGAACACAAACGTGACCAGGGGTCTGTATACATTGGTATAAACTCACAAGTCCAGACATAGGCTTATGGGCACACCAAGTATTATTCATTTGTTTTCCCCTTATACCAGATGTACATTTACCCCTTTCCTTCCTTATTATTTTACCCGTAGATGCTCTACAGCCTTCAATACCATCCTGGTACACCGTCTTATTAACCTGTGTTTGATCATGCGTTTATATGCGGAAGCAATTATTGTCCTCACCACAGGTATTTGCTCCAGTGTGTTGAAGACTGAACCACAGTCCATCATTGGGAATGGGGTCTGAGTGAGGGATTTCATTCCTCCTCCTGGCAACCATATTTCCGACATCTGAGTCATATTCCCGCCACCACATTTGTACCTTAGGCCGCGTTATATTAAACTGAAACCAGGGATTAGCGGCCCATCCGATTATAGCCAATGAAGCTGATATATCACGGGGCACATCTTTTCCCCAAAACCTAGATTGAGTCCAAGTCTCATTGTGTATGCAGTGTGGGGTTAATACCTCCCATGGCTCCAGAGGTAAGGCCAAGTACAGCATAGTCCTTGCAGATACTGGGCTGTGTGTACAGATCCAACAGTCTTTCGGTTTCTGTCCTTCCATGTCCTTTATAAGAAGCGCATGATGCCAAATAAGTTTGTTGTCCCAGTCAACATTTAAGAGTTTGTCCTGTGTCTCTCTAGAGTGCAGTAACCCTGTCACTGCCAGCAAGGTGATGAGGAGTACAGTCATTCTACTGTTTAAAGGACCTTCTTGCAGTGACTGGCGTGGATCCAGGTTGGCTTTCCCTCAAGTTTTACTGAGGTGGATGTGGTCAGCTGGACTTGGAAGGGGCCGTCAAATCGTGGGTCCAGGCTCCTTCTCACATGTCTGCGTATAACCACCCAATCACCTGGATTCAGGTGATGCACATCTGCACTGGCATTAGGATCTGGAATGGATGAGAACACATGTTTATGCACCACATTAAGTCTTTCCTGCAAGGCCTGGACGTAGGCTGTCATAGAACCGTGTTACATTTGCAGCACGTGTGGGAAGTACAGACCAGTCTTTGGTGCACTACCAAACAGGACTTCAAAGGGAGACAAGCCTGTCTTTCTATTTGGAGTGTGTCTGACTGAAAAGAGTGCAAGAGGCAAGCACTCCACCCAGCTCTTTCCTGTGTCTGCCATGGCCTTTTGAATTTTCAGCTTAAGTGTCCCATTTAGTCTTTCTACCTTCCCACTACTTTGTGGCCTATATGGTGTATGAAATGATTGCTGTACACCTGCATGACTTCCCTCATTATTTCTCCCGTGAAGTGTATACCCCTATCACTTTCTATGGTTTCTGGGACACCGTACCTGCAGATCAGTTCTTTCATCAGTTTGTCTGCAGTTGTTTTAGCAGTTGCAGATTTTACCAGATAGGCTTCCGGCCAACCAGAGAAGAGATCTACACATACTAGGACATATTCATACACTCCTACCTTTGGTAGCTGTATGTAATCAATCTGCAGTCTCTGAAACGGGTAGAGAGGCCTAGGTGTCGCTTTCTTAGGGACTTTTACTGTTTTACCTGGGTTGTGCTGTGCACAGATGAGGCATGATTGTACAAGTTTCGCGGCTGCGTAACTGAAACCAGGAGCGATCCAGAAGGCATCTACCATGGCACACATGTGACTTTTGGAGGCGTGCATGGGGCCATGTGTTGCTTGCGCCATAATCGGGAACAGGGACTTTGGTAGGCACAACTTATCCTTATTCTCCCATACTCCATTTGAGTTCAGCTCAGCTCCCAGTCTCCCCCAGTGCTCCTTCTCTGTTTGGGCAGCCTGTTGCTGGAGAGATTTCAGGACATCTAAGCTCAGTGTGGCTGGAATATGCTGACTCCCCGCCACCGTCCACTGCTTCCTAGGCCGCCTGGCTGCTACTTTAGCAGCCTCGTTCGCCCTTCTATTGCCCTATACCTCCACGGAGTCACCTTTGTGTGTGCTTTTACCTTGACAATGCCAACCTGGACTGGTAACATCAATGCCTCCATCAATTGTTTCACCAGCTCTGCATTTTTAATGGGCTTCGAATCTGTGAAAATATTAGCGACTTTACCTGCAGCGGCTCTACACGCCTCAGTGAGTGCCTTCAACTCTGCCTCCTGCGCCGACATGTGAGGAGAGAGTGGTTCCGCTCGGATTACCTCATGTGAGGATACTACTGCATATCCAGTGTAGAATCGTCCATCCTGGTGGTATCTGGAGCCATCTACAAAAAAGAAACTCAAAGTCTGCATTAGGAACAGGTTTTTCATGTGTGCAAACCCAACTGTCTCCTGACTCATCAGTTCTATGCAGACATGTTCATGCGTCATGTCAAAGTATCCTTCCTCACTTGCTAATACGGTCACCAATTGCCAGGCAGGAGGGTGGCTGGATTCAGAACGTTACATCTTTTGAGGGTGACATACTCAGGAATTAGTAGAGCACACTCAAGTCGGAGCTGTCTGGCCATAGACATGTTTTGGTTGAACTTGTATGAGTATGGCATGGATGTCATGTGGGGAATACATTGTCAAAAGAAACGTCAGTGTGATCTCACATGCCTTTCCTAGTAGTAGTGCAGCTGCTCCTACCGCACAGACACAATCAATTTTGTGTGAGGTCCCGGGTCTGATGACAAGCAGTCATAAAGTGGTTGGAATATTTGTGAAGCGGACCTTATCCAAGGCCTACTGTAGGTCACTAAACCTAGGAAAGTGCATAGATGCTGATGTGACCTGGGTAGAGGGAGATTGTGAATTGCCTGTTTCCTGTCAGGTGTCTGGTACCTTCGGCAATATAATGTCCCAACAAATGTCACCTTTTGTTTGTAATACTGTAATTTGTCACGTGAGACCTTGCAACTCTTAGGGTCATCCACGTACTGTAATAGTACAATCAGCGGATGAGGTGATTGCCACTACTCAAGGATCCCTGCCATTGCTGCTGAATAGATGGCAGGGGATTTCTTTCCCCCTTTGTGGGAGGACTGTCCAACAATATTGTTCATCTTTATGAGTAAAGGAAAAAGATACTGACAGTCAGGGTGCAGGGGTACAGAGAAAAATGCACCTGCTAAATCAATGACTGTGAAACATTTTGACATTACTGGGATCTGTGACAGTATTGTGTGTGTGTGTTAGGGACGATTGAGGTCACACTCACTGTATCATCATTAATAACCCTTAAGTCATGAACCTTTCTGTAAGTGTCAGCAAACCCTTGAGTCCTTTTTTTCCTAATGGGATACAAAGTGGTGTCGCAGGGGGAAGATCTTTGCAGTCCAGGGGGGGTTTCTTTGCACCAGAACCCCTGCCTTAACCTACTCTCTAATATCTCTGCTCGGGGCAATTGATTTGGCTAGGCTCAAGGGGTATTGCTTAAACAAGGAGGAGTGGTTCCTTTTTTTTTTCAATTTAATCATGACAGGGGGGATGGGCAACCGACCCACATCATTTTTCCCCCCTTGCCCAAACAGTGTCGGGCACCTGTCCCATTTCTTCATCCTCAGGCGTTTTGGTGTCAGGTGTTAGTTTCACCGCTTTTGTCATATACACCATTGCCGCAATCTTGCACAAATGTTTATCTGAGAGGGGACTTGTGACTGTAATACCCTCAGGAGAGTACTGTATGGTGGCCGGGATCACACTCAGCACATCTGCTCCCAGTAAATTCATAGGGGTATTGTCACTAACAATAAGCTTTGTAAGTACCACAATTCCAGCACCTCACTGTTTCTATGTCCTTAGGTCCCTTATTACATCTCCACTTTTTTCCTTGTGCTCCAGCATACATGACAGGTCGTCTTATTGTCCTTGTTTGCTCAACTTCTTTAGCCACCTTCAGGAAGTCTTTTCGGATCTACATATCTCCATTCAGGTCTGGCTGTCTGTACTGCGTCTCGTAAGTCTTTGTTCATACCGTCAATGAATGAATGCATTCACCAGTATTCTAACATCAAGTGGGTTTATGCAAATGTACCCCATGTCTGCCCATTTCAGCTGTAACCGTCCAAAGTGCATCTCTACCCTCTCTCGCGTGTCACATTAGTCAGGAGTACGGACTGCTCTGATTGTTCAACTGTAGCCCATTGTCTTAGTGACTCACAGTACGTGTCCCCAGACCATGCAGATTTATCATCCATGCCCCAAGCCTGATTCTTTGTCACATCTTTGTGTGTCTTAATTATATGTCTTAGTGCGTCACCTGCCTTTAAACTCACCAACCTCTCTAGGTCTTCCCAGGTACACTTATATGTCTGCTGTATTTCCTTTATGTGTCTGTAAAACGGGAATGGTTGGTCTTCAGGGTCAGGCAACTGCTTCAACAAAGCTAGCTGGTCAGAGGGGCTCCAGGGATAATACACCTGCATCTTTCTTATTCTAGTCACACTTCTAGGTCCTGACGGGGTTGGTCGTCTGATGTCTATTGTCAGCTAACTCCTCGAAGGTCAATGTCCCCACTATCCACACTATCATGTCAGCTTCTTATGATCTTGTCTGGACAGGATTTAGCGCAACTCGCTTAGGTCAGTAGCACAGGTCACACAAGTAGCTATTCAGTCTGGGTTTGTCTGAGTCTCATCACAGTGTTTACAAGTCCATCTGTTTTGTCTGGGTCTCTGGTTAAACTTTGTCAATCAAAACATTCATAATACACCTTTCATACTGCTGTACATTCTCAAGCATCATTTATTCACTTGCTATTTTCTTCCCTTGTCTGTGCCTTTTTGTACATCCAAACATTCACACTCTGGTATTTTTGCCTTTTTCAATATTTGTCCCACTTGTTTTACTGCTTCCTTCCTTCTCTGTCTTTTACAATTTGCATAGCTGTCTCGGATCCCATTGGGGGCACCGACTGTACACAGAAAAAGTTGCCATGGCTTCAACCTTTTTCTACCGACAGCTCACCTTTATTCTGAAATGCCCCTCTAGTGTGCCTAACCATATCTACGGGCGGCCACACGTAGCAAGTCAGAGCGAGCCTGCCAAGGTGTAGCGGGAAGGCTCTCTGCCTCTCACCCGTTAGATCAGCTGGCTAGAATAGGAACAGGCCTGCATCCTTCCAGCTCAGCTCCATGGATGGTTGTGGGAAGGCTACTTCAACTTTAGACAGCTCACCTTTATTTTGAAATGCCCCTCTAGTGTGCCTAACCATATCTACGGGCGGCCACACGTACCATTCAGAACGAGCCTGCCAAGGTATATCCAGAGGGCTCCTTGCCCTCGCCTCTCACCCACAACAATAAAACCCGCTGACTAAAGTAAGAAGGCCCAGGTGTGATAGGCCTCTAATCTACTTTATCAGCCATACAGTCGGCTACCTCCTCTGTGGATCCATTGTCAGTTACGCATCAATCACTCGACTTGAAGCAGGTGAATCTTTTACCAATCTTTCAATCACACTGAAGATCAAACAATCTTCCACAATTTTTCTTAAAATAGGCACAGTTTCTTTCCTCCCCTCTTTGTACAGCACTGTTGCTTTAAACAAACCACAAATCTTTCAGCGCGTACCTTAAGGATAGAATTACAGAGAATTTTGAGCGCAGCTCGCACTCAGCAGAGATAAGAGCAAAGGGAGAAGAAAAACTGCGCAGCGGCATCATTCCCCCCTCCCATCAGAATATGCGTCCTTCACAGAATTCTGTAGTTCTTTAGACTTATCAAAATCAATTTCTACAAAGAAACTCAAAATCATGGGATTTCACTGTAAGAGCAGATAACTGTATAATGTGAGCAATCACGTCTTGCCCTTTTTCTGGCCAAATGCATTCAGGAAACTTCACAATGTAATGCCACATATAACACGAGCTATATCATTACTCAATTCATTCAGTCTCTGATGTAGATTTGAAATATCTATAACGCATCTGTCCGGGATTCCACCACAACTAGAAAGGTAATGATCTCTTGACACAAAAATTATGTGTTATGATTCATTCATACGTGCTCATTCAGGGATTTTTTTTATACTCAATTCATTCAGTCTCTGAACTCATTCAGAGGTTCTCATAGACATACATACAAGGATTCACACAGCCTGCCTATCTTGGACTTTGGATTTGACACCTTAACCTACAGCAGCGTCCACTGACACTCTGAGAACACCAAAGCCAACTTTTTTAACAACAAGAATCAATGAAAACCAAACCAACGTCAGAAGGTCCAAAACAACCAAAAACCACAGCCCTATACAAAATACAGCCTCATATGGTTTACTGCCAATCCAAAATAGATGCTGCACAAAGTCTATCCCAGGCTTTGTGCTACATAGTACACCAGTACACAACCAGTTAGTATATTAGTATATTGCCAGAACAGTTTAACAGATAATACAGATGACAATTATTATCTTATTACTAGAGTTGAGCGATACCGTCCGATACTTCAAAGTATCGTATCGGATGGTATCGGCCGATCTTTAAAAAAAGTATCGGTATCGCCGATTCCGATACCGGAAGTCCCATTCAAGTCTATGGGACTTCCGGTATCGGAATAAGAAAAACCCTTTCCTGCCCTTGTACAGCCTCTCTGGGGTCTGTACGGGCCTTTCGGGGGGCTGTGCCGGCCTGCCAGGGGGTCTGTGCAGGCTCCGGTGGTCTGTGCCGGCCTGCCGGTGGTCTGTGCAGGCTCCGGGGGGCTGTGCCGGCCTGCCGGGGGGCTGTGCCGGCCTGCCGGGGGGCTGTGCCGGCCTGCCGGGGGGCTGTGCCGGCTCCGGGGGGCTGTGCCGGCCTGCCGGGGGGCTGTGCAGGCTCCGGGGGTCTGTGCAGGCATCGTCCGATGGGACTACAAGTCCCATCGGGCGATGCCTGCTACCATGACAGTGATTGACACATTAGCCAATGATGGGACAGTAGTAGTCCCATCATCCGGCTAATGTGTTAAATGTAAAAAAAAAAAAAAATTACATGCTACATACATACAACATGCATACTACATACATGCTACATTCATACTACATACTACATACATGCTACATACATACTACATATATACTACATGCATGCTACATACATACTGCATGCTACATACATACCACATACATACTACATACATACTACATATATACTACATGCATGCTACATACATACTACATGCATGCTACATACCACATACATACTACATATATACTACATGCATGCTACATACATACTACATGCTACATACATACCACATATATACTACATACATACTACATATATACTGCATGCTACATACATACTACATATATACTACATGCATGCTACATACATACTACATATATACTACATGCATGCTACATACATACCACATATATACTACATACATACTACATATATACTGCATGCTACATACATACTACATATATACTACATGCATGCTACATACATACTACATATATACTACATGCATGCTACATACATACCACATATATACTACATACATACTACATATATACTGCATGCTACATACATACTACATATATACTACATGCATGCTACATACATACTACATATATACTACATGCATGCTACATACATACTGCATGCCACATACATACCACATACATACTACATACATACTACATATATACTACATGCATGCTACATACATACTACATGCTACATACATACCACATACATACTACATATATACTACATGCATGCTACATACATACTACATGCTACATACATACCACATATATACTACATACATACTACATATATACTGCATGCTACATACATACTACATATATACTACATGCATGCTACATACATACTACATGCTACATGCATGCTACATACATACTACATACATACTACATGCTACATACATACCACATATATACTACATACATACAATACATTCATACAATACATACATAGACATACAGTACATATAACATAGAGTAACATACTTACCAATACTTGTCACATTGTTCCCCGAAGCCATTGTCGTCTACGGAATAAATATTAACATAACAAACCACAAAAATACTCACCCACGATCCGAAGCAGTCCACGAGTGTGTCCCACGACGATCTTGGGTAGAGAACTGCAGCATCAGATGATGCTGCCGTTCTCTACGGGCTGCAGGAATCCAATGACGGAAGGTAGGTATCCTTCCGCACTGTATTCCTCCGCCACTTAAAAAAAAAAAGTCCCTAGTCTCACTTTATGCCATTGCTGTGTGGGAATTTCCCACACAGCAATGGCATAAAGTGAGACTAGGGACTTTTTTTTTTAAGTGGCGGAGGAATACAGTGCGGAAGGATACCTACCTTCCGTCATTGGATTCCTGCAGCCCGTAGAGAACGGCAGCATCATCTGATGCTGCCGTTCTCTACCCAAGATCGTCGTGGGACACACTCGTGGACTGCTTCGGATCGTGGGTGAGTATTTTTGTGGTTTGTTATGTTAATATTTATTCCGTAGACGACAATGGCTTCGGGGAACAATGTGACAAGTATTGGTAAGTATGTTACTCTATGTTATATGTACTGTATGTCTATGTATGTATTGTATGAATGTATTGTATGTATGTAGTATATATGTGGTATGTATGTAGCATGTAGTATGTATGTAGTATGTATGTAGTATATATGTAGTATGTATGTAGCATGTAGTATGTATGTAGCATGTAGTATGTATGTAGCATGCATGTAGTATATATGTAGCATGCAGTATATATGTAGTATGTATGTAGTATATATGTGGTATGTATGTAGCATGTAGTATGTATGTAGCATGCATGTAGTATATATGTAGTATGTATGTGGTATGTATGTAGCATGCAGTATGTATGTAGCATGCATGTAGTATGTATGTAGTATGTATGTAGTATGTATGTAGCATGCAGTATGTATGTAGTATGTATGTAGCATGCATGTAGTATGTATGTAGCATGTATGTAGTATGTATGTAGTATATATGTAGTATGTATGTAGCATGTAGTATGTATGTAGCATGCATGTAGTATGTATGTAGTATTTTTTTTTTTTTTTTTTTTTTTTTTTTAACATTTAACACATTAGCCGGATGATGGGACTACTACTGTCCCATCATTGGCTAATGTGTCAATCACTGTCATGGTAGCAGGCATCGCCCGATGGGACTTGTAGTCCCATCGGACGATGCTTGCACAGACCCCCGGACATCAGCACAGCCCCCCGGCAGGCCGGCACAGCCCCCCGGCAGGCCGGTACAGACCCCCACAGGGTGCACAGACCACCGGCAGGCCGGCACAGCCCCCCGGCAGGCCGGTACAGACCCCGGGCAGTCCACACAGCCCCCCGGCAGGCCGGCACAGCCCCCCGGCAGGCCGGCAGAGACCCCCGGAAGGCCCGAAATGACGGCGCATCATGATGCGCACACACCGCGCATCATGATGACGTCAGGCCGTCAATCAACTGAACTTCCGATTCCGATGCCGAATTCCGATATTGAAAAAATATCGGAAGTCGGTATCGGAATTCCGATACAGCAAGTATCGGCCGATACCCGATACTTGCGGTATCGGAATGCTCAACACTACTTATTACTCTATTATTCAACTCTCATGCAGACATACTCACCACTCACTGGTAATGTGGGTTCTTTTGAACCGTGTTGTACAGTCTTACCCAGAGATATGTAGAGATCCCTAGAGAAGCTGCAGATGCAGAATCAATGTAAGAATAAATGTTATCACCTGCTGCAGCCTGGATTCTGCATTTTCAACCTCCCAGGAAGCTCCCACATGCGGATTCCGAATAGGCTGGTTTCCACGGCCCCCGTTGGGCGTCAAAAACTGTCGTAGCTGTTTTCGTTCTGACCAAAGTCAGCTCGCCAGAACACCAGTGAGTCTGAATTGTGAGGTTTTTCGCCCTTCTGATGACAAGCGCTTGGAGACAAAGGGACTCGACACACAAGCCGTGGTCAAATCAGTTTATCTGATGTAATGCCATACAAGGAATGTTTTATACCATTTACAGCAATATGTGACTCTATGGAGCTCATTTGACCCCCACCATCACCTCAGGGTCGAACCTTGTTTACAATGTACCCAGAACATGTTGTTGAGAACAAATATGATAAAAAGTATAGTTTCCTTGAAAACAGAGACTAGTAGTCTACATAAGAATAATAAGAATAATACACAGCAATATTAGGCAAAAGGCAATTGAAGTCTTAAAGGCAATTAAAGAGATATAAAAGCAAACCATTAACTCTTTTATATCAGTAAATTCAAAAAAGTTACCATATATACTCGTGTATAAGCCGACCCGTGTATAAGCCGATCCCCCTAAATTTGCCACAAAAAAATGGGAAAACTTATTGACTCGTGTATAAGCCTAGGTTGGAAAATGCAGCAGCTACTGGTAAATTTCAAAAATAAAAATAGAAACCAATAAAAGTAAAATTAATTGAGAGATCAGTAGGTTAAATGTTTTTGAATATCCATAATGAATCAGGACCCCAATATAATGCTCCATACAGTCCAAGATGGCCCCATAAGATGCTCCATACAAATACACCCCATATATTGCCACTCAAAGGTTATTAATGCCCCATATGCTGCCCCATAAAGGTTATGGCCCCTTAAGATATTCCATAGATTGTGCTCCCATAAAATGCTTCATAGATTATGCCCCATAAAATCCTGCCCCATAAGATGCTCCATAGATTATGCCGCCATAAGATGCTCCATAGTTTATGCCCCCATACGCTGCTCCATAGATTATGCCCCCATATGCTGCTCCATAGATTACGCCCCCATATGCTGCTCCATAGATTACGCCCCAATATGCTGCTCCATAATTATGCCCCCAGATGTTGCTCCATTGTTTACGCCCCATATGCTGCTCCATAGATTATGCCCCCAAATGCTGCTCCATAGTTTATGCCCCCATATGCTGCTCCATAATTATGCCCCCATATGCTGCTCCATATATTATTCCCCCATATGCTGCTCCATATTTTATGCCCTCATATGCTGCACCATAGTTTATGCCCCCATAAATTGCTGCTGCTGCAAATAGAAAAAAAAAATGACATACTCACCTCTCGTCACTGGGGGCCCAGTGCTGGTGTCCTGAGCAGGCTGTGACAGGTTCTGATGTCACCGCTGGCTCAGGACCCTGGCACTGGCGATATTTACCGATCCCCACTCCATGGCTGCACGCTGCTCTGTCCTCTCCTCCATGTCCTGTCAGTGATGTTCAGGCAGAGGGCATGGCACACACTAACTTCGTCACAGCGCCCTCTGACCTAAACATCACAGACAGAGGATGCAGAAGAGAGGACAGAGCAGCCATGGGCTGGGGACAGGTGAATATAGTTTATACTTACCCCCTCCTGTCGCGGTCTCTGCAGCCCCCCTCCTTCTCCCGGTCTCAGGCTTCTTCCTTCAGCGGTCACATGGTACCGCTCATTAAAGTCATAAATATGTGCATATTCATGACTTTAATGAGCGGAACCATGTGACCGCCGAAGGAAGGAGCCTGAGACCGGGAGAAGCATGGGGGCTGCAGAGACCACACCAGGAGGGGGTAAGTATGACCTGACACCCCATCCCCTCTCCCCTGCCGACGCCCTGAAAAATGGGCTGAAAATCTTGGCTTATACGCTAGTATATATGGTAATGTTTTTTCTCATTAATGCACACTCTGCGCAACATCTTACCTAAAAATTACTGAAATGTAGAAATTTTTGCAAATGTATTAAAAAAAGAAAAACTGAAATATCACATGGTCATAACTATTCAGACCCTTTGCTCAGACACTCATATTTAAGTCACATGCTGTCCATTTCCTTGTGATCCTCCTTGAGATGGTTTTACTCCATCATTGGAGTCCAGCTGTGTTTAAATAAACTGATAGGACTTGATTTGTAAATGCACACACCTGTCTATATAAGACCTCACAGCTCACAGTGCATGTCAGACTAAATGAGAATCATGAGGTAAAAGGAACTGGCCAAGGAGCTCAGAGAAAGAATTGTAGCAAGGCACACATCAGGCCAAGGTTGCAGAAGATTTTCTGCAGTACTCAAGGTTCCTAAGTGGCCTTCACAATACTTAAATGGAAGAAGTTTGGGACTCCCAGAATTCCTCCTAGACCTTGCTTTACCAAACTGACCAATCATGGGAGAAGAGTCTTGGTGAGAGAGGTAAAGATGAACCCAAGATCTCTGGGTCTGAGGTCCACAGATGCAGTAGGAATATGGGAGAAAGTTCCACAAAGTCAACTATCACTGCAGCCCCCCACCAATTGGGCCTTTATGGCAGAGTAGCCTGATGGAAGCCTCTCCTCAGTGCTAGACAAATGAAAGCCCACAGAGTTTGCTGAAAAACATATGAAGGACTCCCAAACTATGAGAAATAAGATTCTCTGGTCTGATGAGACAAAGATAGAACTTTTTGGTGATAATTCCAAGTGGTATGTGCGGACAAAACCAGGCACTGCTCATCACCTGCCCAATACAATCCAAACAGTGAAACATGGTGGTGGCAGCATCATGCTATAGGGGTGTTTTTCAGCTGCAGGGACAGGACGACTGGTTGCAGTTGAAGGAAACATGAATGCAGCCAAGTACAGAGATATCCTGGATGAAAACCTCTTCCAGAGTGCTCTGGACCTCAAACTTGGTTGAAGGTTCACCTTCCTCAAGACCCTAAGCACAGAGCTAAAATTACAACCCTGACCTAAACCCAATTAGAACCCTAACCAATTAAGCATCTTTGGAGTCACCTGAAAATGGCTGTCCACCAACTTTCACCTTCCAACCTAACGTAGCTGGAGAGGATCTGCAAGGAAGAATGGCAGAGGATCCCCAAATCCAGGTGTGAAAACTTGTAGCATCATTCCTAAAAAGACTCATGGCTGTGCTAGCTCAAAAGAGTGCTTCTACTTAATGCTGAGTCAAGGGTCTGAATACTTATGACCTTGTGATATTTCAGTTTTTCTTTTTTAATAAATTTGCAAACATTTCTACATTTCTGTTTTTTTCTTTCAGTCAAGATGGGTGCAGTGGGTACATTAATGAGAATAAAAATGAACTTTTTGGAATTTACCAAATGGCTGCAATTAAAAATGAAAACTTTAAAGGGGTCTGAATACTGGTAGAAGGTTTACACAGTAAAATATCAATATTTGCAGATGACACAAAACTATGCAAAGCAGTCAAAACAAGAGAAGATAGTATTCTGCTACAGCTGGTTCTGGATAAGTTGGAAACTTGGGCCGAAAGGTGGCAGATGCAGTTTAACATGGGAAGAAGAAATCAATATAACCATTACACACTGAATGGGAAACCACTGGGTAAATCTGACATGGAGAAGGACTTGGGGATCCTAGCTAATGATAAACTTACTTGGAGGAACCAGTGCCAGGCAGCGGCTGCCAAGGCAAACAGGATCATGGGGTGCACTAAAAGAGGTCTCGATAGACATGATGAGACTATTATACTACCTCTGTACAAATCCCTGGTTAGACCGCACATGGAGTACTGTGTACAGTTTTGGGCACTGCTGCTCAGGAAGGATATAATTGAACTATAGCAAGTACAAAGGGGTGCAACAAAATTAATAAAGGGGATGGGGGAACTACAATACCCAGAGAGATTAGCAAAATTAAGATCATTTAGTCTAGAAAAAAGACGACTGAGGGGCGATCTAATAACCATGAATAAGTACATAAGGAGACAATACAAATATCTCCGAGGATCTGGTTATACCAAGGAATGTGACGGTCACAAGGGGGCATTCTCTGCATCAGGAGGAGAGAAGTTTTTTCATCAACATAGAAGAGGATACTTTACTGTTAGGGCAGTGAGAATCTGGAATTCCCTGCCTGAGGAGGTGGTGATGGTGAACTCAGTCGAGGGGTTTAAAAGAGGTCTGGGTGTCTTCCTGGAGCATAACAATGTTGTATCTTACAGTTATTGTTAGGTTCTTTAGAAGAACGTAGATCTGAGGATTTATTCTGACGGAATATATGCTGAACTGGATGGACAAATGTCTTTTTTCAGCATGCTATATTACTATGTTACTTTCTGTACCCACTGTATTTAATAATAATAATAACAATCTTTATATAGCGCCAACATATTCCGCAGCGCTTTACAGTTTAACAGTTTCAAAACACAAGTCATAAGTAACAATGTTAACAATACAATAATTAAAGCAAAATAAGACAACCCTGCTCATGAGAGCTTACAATCTACAATGAGGCGAGGGAGATAAAAAGTGCAGGTGTGTATTTACAATTGTGTATTTACAATGAAGGTCCAACCATCTTGAGGGAGTGAAGGATGGATGGAGATAGTGAATCGGCTACACACGCACACTTACACATAGAATGACTTTGATTAGTGAACATAATAGGCCGCTCTGAACAAATGTGTTTTGAGGGAGCGCCTAAAACTATGGAAATTGTGGTTAGTCCTAATTTCTTGGGGTAGAGCATTCCAGAGGATAGGAGCAGCACGGAAGAAGTCTTGGAGTCTCCTGAATGTGTTAGCTTTTATAACCTTTCCCCCATGCCATTCCCACTTTCGTTACTTTGGCCCAAGTCTTTGTCTGCATGAACTTCCTCTCATGCACAGTAATTGTCCTTCCCTCAGTCAAAAGTTTAAACACTCCTCCAACCAGCTATATATTCTTTCCCTTAAAACAGATGCAGCCTCCCCATTCCGGTGCAGCCCACCCCTAGCATAGAGCCTGTAGCCAACAGAGAAGATGGCTCAGCTCTTCAGGAATTCAAACCCCTCCTTCCTACACAAATTGCTGAGCCACCTATAACCCACTGCCTCTCGGGCGTAGCACAAGATACAGTCAGTATTTCAGAGGATACAAACTTTGAGGTCCTTCGATTAAGCTTACAGCATAAATCACAGAAAATATTTTTAAGGACCTTCCTCCTATTTCTAAATTTGCCATGGGAACCGATTTGCAGAATGACAGCTGTTATGAATGGGTCACCGGAGGAGGAAGAAACAAAAATGCAAGCTAAGTCCAGAAAACCGGAGAGGTTGGTAGCTAGCTGATTGCAGACCCCTGATCCTATTCACAACAACTAACAATAGCCGTGGAGCATTCCTACGGTGGTCCTAGACGCCTCTTCACAGCCGGAGAACTAAATAAGCCTAAAGAAAGAAAGGGGAAATCTAAACTGCCCCAGAGCAGACCCCAAAGCAATAGACAGCCCCCAACATGTATTGTCAGTGAAAACAGATGAAAACACAAACACAGACAGAAAGACAGGCAGAGCAAACGATGGGGCCCAACTAACTAGATAGGAAAGGACAGAAAAGATGCTGGCTGCAATCCGCAAAAACCCTACCAAAAATGTCCCAACACGTCTGATAGGAAAAACGGCCCTGAAGTCACTAGACTTCAAAATCCCTATATCAGCACTCCGATATATTCTGAAGACAGAGCAAAAGAGATTTAACCAATCAGGGACAAAAATGGAAATTCAGCAGAGCCCCAGCCAGGGCTGGCAGAACACAAAACTAAGCAAATCAGACAAAATCTCATGGAACAATAACCGAACAAAACTTAGCTTTAGAAGACAGGAACTGACCTGGAGGCCAGAGCTCAGAGCAGAGAAATCACCAGCAACCCTACAGGGCGTCGGCTGCCTTATATCCACTCAGAGATTCCGGATGTCCAATCGCAATCCACCTGTTCAGGTGACAGGTTTCTCCCATCCAAATCAGTTTCACCACCTCCTTTCACCAGCAGAGGGAGTTCATCGGACATCAAAGGTGAACGAGAAAATGAGCTCACAACAGACTGCTGGGTCCTCACTAGCCCCTCCAAGCAATCTGTCAACCGAATCTGCGATGTGTCAAACTTGAGCAACAGGAAGACAACACAATATTCAGAGATTCTGATGTTTGTGACAGATTACTCTGTCTGTCCCACTAATAATTGAATACCCCACTGACAGCACCTGTTTGACTTGATCTGCACTCCTATTTTCCCCCATACTAGAGCAGACACTCTCGTGGCTTTCAGAGGACCTGCCTTTTTGCAGCAATGCTACTCCTCTACTGGCACCCACTTATCTGCCAACTTATCCAACTTGTCAGGGTGTGACACTGCACAATGATGACATATGTACATCTAACAGCATCTCAAGAACTTTCACACCAGTAATCTATTTTACCTTGATTATGTAGCATGGAGCGGGGCTGTAGCTGCCGGTGAGGTTCAATGTCTACTTTTACTTCCTGGTGAGCTACATGAAATTGTTGGTCCAGGCTGGGTGTGTGGACTTCTGCTGTGAGGGCATCACAGTTGTGCAGGCTGCATGTAGCCAGAGATGTGGGCTGGCCAGGATCATAGGTTCCACATATTAATAAAGGAGATCATTGTTTAAACATGGAGTCTTTGATGAACGATAATTTGGCAATAGGGACAGAGGGCACAAAGTTTTATGGTCATTTCCACTATGGTATTAATCATTTTTCCTCACACCGTATCCTTCTTCTGTAGTTCAGGGCTTTGCAAACACACTGTTTCTTCCCACATCACCACAACCCAGCCTGAACACCAAAGTTCTGTTCAGCAAGTCGTTCTACTCGCTCAGCAGTTCTCCTTCCTTTAGTGCTGCAAGCTCATGGATTCTTAACTCAAAGTCTTATCCACGGATCCTTTTCAGAAATGCCACTGTGACTAGTCCGTCACTTCTTCTTTAGGATCTCACTATACCTGTTCTTAAGTTTCCTTTTCTATGGCTCACCCCTTTTTGGCAGTAGTGCTCACTTGACACTCAAAATATGAACTCCACAACAACAGGAAGCAGTCCCTTACGCTAACACTTTTACCCTTCCACTATGGGCTAGTCCCAAACATTAACTGTATCTTACTCTGTCATTACCTAAACTACAGTCAGTTATCTATTCCTAGACTACCTATCTTATAAAATACAAAATATATGCAAAGGAGCAGGACATTATTCACACACAATGCAACTGGTGTCTTTTAAGGGTAGAAATGCTGCAGCACAGACCACCTTTGTTTTAATTATACACTACATACAGAATAACACTGGGATTTCTCTTTTATTCTCTATAGATACCCTGATGAAGCTCCATAGAGCAATGATGTGCAGGGGATTTCTTCTATGACACCTTTATTATCATGTTTCGTTTTGTGATTTCTCCAGCTAGAACTACTTGGATACCGTATTTTGAATTCAGTACATTTAATGAATGTAATCCCAGATACTTAGCAGTTTATTTGTATGCACTTGCACCTCATTACCTAATTATATATTTTTTGCATCTTTTGGATTTATAAATTGTATTTGATTTTGTTATATCTATTTTATTCGTGTTTGATATATTCCAGCATTATAATTGCTAATCATTGGTTATTATACTCTTTTATTTTGCAAATCTACTTATACATAAATATCTTTTATAAATATCCACATTGTATCTATGCTGGAGAGTATACTTTATTTTTCATGTATTTATATGGTAGGAGGTGTAATGTATTATATTTAGGTTTTTAACTGGTTTTAATCATGGAGTGTTGATTTGGTGTAGGTATGCACATTCTTATATGTATTTTCTCTTCCCATGTGTTCAGAAGGAGGGTGTTGGACTCAATAATACATAGTTTAGGCGACTTGTGGCTATACAATCTTTTGCAGCAAAATCTGCTTGTTCTGCGGTTGGCTCTACAGCAGGTGATGGCGTACTTGCTGTCAGTGAAGAAGTCTCAAAAATAGTCTAAAAGTTTTGTTGCTCTTGGTGGTGGCAAGTCATAATTTTTTTTGCATGTTAATGCCAGATGATTCTTTGGTACTTTGCAGACTCTGAAGGAGGAAAATATGCTGTGGATGTATAGGCTCATGTACACTAGGATCTCCAGTCCTCCCTCAGCATATGAAGTAACATCACCTGCTCATTTTGGAAAAACAAGATGGCTAGCAATCAGTGCAAACCTCATGTTCTCATCCTACCCCTTCTCCTCATGCTTGTCTGTGTGTCAAGCAGGTCGCATACTCATGTAAACACCTGGTCATTCTAATCATCACTATCGTCTTCATCCACCTGTCACTTTTGATGGTCTTGGGTAAGGAAGAGAGGCCTCAAACTGTCCAGGTAACTGGAACCCTTACTATCCCAGTACTGGGGGTACACTTGAAGGTAGAGTGGCCTGAATCTCTGAACTTACTATGCTCCTGTTAAACCCTGATCTGTCCTCTCCACCAACCCATTAGGCATGGGACAGAAATATAAGGTAAACAAGACATGAAGACAAAACAGGGATAGCAGGAAAGCTCCATCATACAAAAGCACTAACCATACAAAAGCAACAATAGGAAGGAGGATAGGGACAGGGAGGAATAAACTAAAAGGGAACAGGAACCAGGAAATAAACACATACATACTACAGCAAACCACAGATCATTACTACAACAACTCTACTCCAACCACTTAGCTTTAGCACACAGCACAGGAAGATGAATCTTTCACTGGTAGGGACTAGAAGAATTGGCCAGTTTCCATAGGAAGAGGTAATGACCAGATCAGAAGCAGCTGAAATGGAGCTGCATGTTTCTGGCCAGCATAGAAAGGGTCGTTAACCTCTTCTTTACCAGAAGAAGCTAAGTCCATTTTAATGGGATACAAATCACACAATCTCTAAAGAAGACATGTGATTCATTACCTGAAGTGACTGTCTAATTCCAGGTCTTCCAGGGGAGAGACACCCTTGTCACACCACCTCTGCTGCTTGTCAAACTTTAAGTACTGCTCCTCATTATCTGTCCCAGATCCAGATATCCATCCATGATGTGTGATTTCCTTCCAACTAAATTGTTATCAGGTCAAGATATTGGTGAGGCAATTACTGCCTTATAACCTTGTGGATTCAAATGCCTTTCTAGAAATGATGATGTAAGATCAGTTTAACTGGAAGATATACAGCTGCCACTATTTCTTGTGGAAAAGTGTGCTGCTGTGTGCTATCGCTTGTCTCTCAACATCTCTTTGACCCTTAAAGTGCACTGCACCATAGACACATAGAGCAGCAATGATAGGCAGAGACAATACATGATTTTCATGACATATTTAGTATTTTGAAAGGAAGCAATGCACTACCACAGCCTGGATAGATGGAGATACCTTAAGGAATGAGGGATGTAAGTTTCCACATCCAGGTGGTTCCAACACGACTTCTACAACCTACTCAACAGACATGACCAAGTAGTGAACAGCAAAAGGATCCAGAATTGACCAAAGGGAATTAAGAGAGCAGCATTAACCCCAAGAAATTAGGGGTGACACAGTGTAGTAGAATGCCCTCAGGCAAATAGTGGTTGCACAGTGTGCGAAGGGGTTCTCAGGCAATTAGTGGTGATACAGTGTGGTAGGAGACCCACAGGCAATTAGTGATGACTTTGCAGGAGGGGGCCCTCAGTAAATAGGGGTGGCACAATGTGTGGGGGCCACAGGTTTTTAGAGATGATACAGTTTGAGAGGAGTCCTTTAGGAAATGAGGGGTGACACAATGGGCTAAGGGCCTTCAATCAATTAGGGTTCACACAGTGTGGTAGGGGGCTCTCAGGAAAACTACTGGTGACACAGTTTGGGATGGGACCCTCCAATAATTACTGGTGATGCAGTACGGAAGAGGACCCTCAGGCAATTAGGAGTAATATGAGTACAATACATGTAACTGATTAAGGCTACCCCCAGTCCATAGCACTGTATGCAAGTGACCCTAGAAAGTTATTGGGGCGTTTGTATTGCTGTAATTGCATTGACCTGTACAATCATGTTCCCACATCATTTTTCTCATACAATAAACACTGTAAAACAAAACTACAAAACTAAGGCAGAATTGCATTTTTTTCATCATTTCATCACACTTGGATTTGTTTTTACATTTTTAGTACATTGAATAATAAAATCAATATTCCTCTTCTTATTTGCATTCAAGATTTGTATTGTAATTTAACCCGATAGCTACTGTACCATGTAATGTAAATTTACTGGATTTGGTCACATCAGATATATAAAGCGGACTCCAGAACGGCAAGTATCTTCCTGGAACAGCCATGGCCAAAGTGAGCTTGTCAGTGGCTGTTTAATAATTGAAATACTGCTGTCAATCACCTACAGCGCAATATAAATATCATAGAGGATCTGTGAATGCAAACACTATTTTGCTGCACATGCATGGCATTTTGCAGTAACAGAAGAAGCCAAATCATTAATGGTTGGACAGTTGATAAAATGCATGTGTATGCTTGAAAACAGAAACGTGAGGAATTGGTTCAATATCAGGCATCTGCAAGAGCTTGACTGCTGAAAAATAAACTGACATTGAAACAATTATAAATGTAAATGTAGCCACTAAAAAGCAAGAAAAATTACATCTTACTGTGGTTAAAAAAGTAATCGACAGTATACTGTGCACCACTAAACTAAGGTCGGCGTCACACAACCGCAAAAGACGGACGATTGCTATGCGAAAAAACATTGCATAGCACTCGGTCCAGTGTTAATCTATGGGGTAGCTCACATCACCATTTATTTTCTCGGGTGTATTGTAAAATTGCAGCATGCAAGCCTATTGCTGCAAGATATAAATCGCACAGCACTTGGACCATGTCAGTGCTGTCCAATTTTTACGCACCGGTGTCCTTTGAAAAGCCGGCAATTCATATGCTAAAAACAGTAAAATCATACTGACAGGTTAGAATATAATAAATAGCATGGATATATAAACATAAAATACATAGATACTGTATATACAGTGGATATGGAAAATACTCAGACCCCTTTACATTTTTAACTGTTTGTTTCATTGCAGCCATTTGGTAAATTCAAAAAAGTTCATTTTTTTCTCATTAATATACACTCTGCATACATCTTGATTGAAAAAAAAAAAAGAAATATAGAAATTTTCACAAATTTATTAAAAAAGAAAAACTGAAATATCACATGGTCATAAGTATTCAGACCCTTTGCTCAGTATTGAGTAGAAGCACCCTTTTGAGCTAGTACAGCCATGAGTCTTCTTGGGAATGATACAACAAGTTTTTCACATCTGGATTTGGGGATCCTCTGCCATTCTTCCTTGCAGATCCTCTCCAGTTCCGTCAGGTTGGATGGTAAATGTTGGTGGACAGCCATTTTCAGGTCTCTCCAGAGATGCTGAATTGGGTTTTGGTCAGGGCTCTGGCTGGGCCAGTCAAGAATGATCACAGAGTTGTTCTGAAATCACTCTTTTTTTATTTTAGCTGTGTGCTTAGGGTCATTGTCTTGAGGAAGGTGAGCTTTAGACCAAGTCTGTGGTCCAGAGCAGTCTGGAAGAGGTTTTCATCCAGGATATCTCTGTACTTGGCCGCATTCATGTTTCCTTCAATTGCAACCAGTCGTCCTGTCCCAACAGCTGAAAAACATCCCCATAGCATGATGCTGCCACCACCATGTTTCACTTTTTGGATTGTATTGGGCAGGTGATGAGCAGTGCCTGGTTTTCTCCTCACATACCGCTTACAATTATCACCAAAAAGTTCTATCTTTGTCTCATCAGACCAGAGAATCTTATTTCTTATAGTTTGGGAGTTCTTCATGTGTTCTTTAGCAAACTCTTTGTGGGCTTTCATATGTCTAGCACTGAGGAGAGGCTTCGGTCAGGCCTCTCTGCCATAAAGGCCTGACTGGTGGAGGACTGCAGTGTTAGTTGATTTTGTGGTACTTTCTCCCATCTCCCTAGTGCACCTGTGGAGCACAAGCCACAGTGATTTTGGGGTTCATCTTTACCTCCCTAACCAAGGCTCTTCTCCCACGATTGCTCAGTTTGGCTAGACGGCCAGGTCTAGGAAGACTTCTGGTGGTCCAAAACTTTTTCCATTTAAGGATTATGGAGGCCACTGTGCTCTTAGGAACCTTGTGTACTGCAGAAATTCTTTTCTAACCTTGGCCTGATGTGTGCCGTACCACAGTTCTTTTTCTTAGCTCCTTGGCCAGTTCCTTTGACCTCATGATTCTCATTTGGTCTGACATGCACTGTGAGCTGTTAGGTCTTATATAGACAGGTTTGTGCCTTTACAAATGAAGCCCTAGAACCATCTCAAGGAGGATCACAAGGAAATGGACACCATTTGACTTAAATACGAGTGTCTGAGCAAAAGGTCTGAATACTTATGACCATGTGATATTTCATTTTTCTTTTTTAATACATTTGCAAAAAGTTCTTCATTTCTGTGTTTTTTAGTCAAGATGGGTTGAAGAGTGTGCATTAATGAGAAAAAAATGAACTTTTTTAAATTTCCAAATGGCTGCAAAGAAACAAAGAGAGAAAAAAGGTAATTGGTCTGAACACTTTCCGTACTTACTGTAGATGTCAGTGACACACACCACACACACATATATATACTAGCTGAAGAGCCCGGCGCTGCCCGGGCATAGTAACTAACTGTGGTTAGTTATAGCAAATTATAATTATCCTCCATCCCATAGTCCCGTGCCCATATACCCATCATACATATCCACGATCCCATAGGCCTGTGCCCATATACCCATCATACATATCCTCCATCCCATAGTCCCGTGCCCATATACCCATCACACATCCTCCAACCCATAGTCCCATGCCCATATACCCATCACACATCCTCCATCCCATAGTCCCATGCCCATATACCCATCATACATATTCACCATCCCATAGTCAGGTGCCCATATACCCATCACACATCCTTCATCTCATAGTCCCATGCCCATATACCCATCATACATATCCTTCATCCCATTGTCCAGTGCCCATATACCCATCACACATCCTCCATCCCATAGTCCCGTGCCCATATACCCGTTCTACATATTCTCCATCACATAGTCCAGTGCCCATATACCCATCACACATCCTCCATCCCATAGTCAACCATTATGACATCATAATGAGTGGCGGGGCTTGATACACACACACTTTTTCCCCATTATGTAGATAAGGGCAAAACTGTTTGGTGAATTGAAACGCGCGGGGTTAAAATTTCACCTCACAACACAGCCTAGGACGCTCTCGGGGTCCAGACGTGTGACTGTGTCAAATTTTGTGGCTGTAGCTGCGACGGTGCGGATGCCAATCCCGGACATACACACATACATACATGCATACACACACTTGAGCTATATATATTAGATTACATACATAAATAGATAGAAGAAAAAGCCGTCAATTCATGTAGTGCTGGACATTTGTTTATCTGACCACAACATTTATTGGGTCCTGCTGTCTCAATTTAGTTTGATTGATTAATGAGAAGAAAGAGAGAAAAAAAAGGAGATCTAAGCCTTAGCCTCCTATATATTCAGACATAGCTTGGGGGAGGCATTTATGCAGGGGGCATTTATGCACATTTAATTGAAGTATGAGGCAGTTATAACATGGCAGTTAGACAGGGCAGGAGACAGGTAAGACATTTATGTACATCTACTCCCTGTACATTTGGATTACAACAAATATATACCATATGAATTTGTGTAATTTATATCCTGGGCGCTGCATTCACACACATCCACTGCCCTGGCATTAACTCTCTATATCCATATCGGCCCCTCACTCCTTTCCTCTCCTATGTATAGCACTCACGCTATTTTCACATTGCTAAATTGCACAGATCCATTCAGTCCCACCATTCAACATCAGAGACGCTCTCACAAATCACTTAACCATCTGCTCGCTCTTTCTATCCTCCTTCTCCTAGTCGCAGGAGACATTGCTCCCAACCCTGGTCCCCCATGTTATAGAAAGTCAAACCCCCCCAACTGCTACACTCAGAAACCACTCTAATCTTATTAATATTCCCTGCATGCCATCAGTCTCTCTTAATTGTGCCCTTTGGAATTCTCGCTCAGTGTGTAACAAACTCTCCTTCATTCATGACTTTTTCCTTTCTAATTCTCTTAACCTTCTGGCTCTTACTGAAACCTGGATCCAGCAGTGAGACACTACCGCTGCTGCTGCTCATTGATATGGTGGACTACACTTCTCTCATACCCCAAGATCAGACAATGGAGTAGGTGGACGCGTTGGTCTGCTCCTATCACCAAAATGTACCTTTCAGGTTATCCCTCAAATACCCTCACTTGTCTTATCTTCTTTTGAGGTCCATGCCGTCAGACTCTAGACCCCCTTCTCCATGCGAGTTGCGGTTGTGTATCATCCTCCTGGCCACTCCCATCAGTTCCTGGTTCATTTTGCCACTTGGCTTCCACATTTTCTCTCCTGTGACATCCCTACCCTCATCATGGGTGATTTCAACATCCCCATTGCTCTTCCCCTCTCCCAATCTGCTACTCACCTTTCATCTATAACCTCCTCGCTTGGCCTTTCGCAGCTTACTAATTCCCCAACGCATGAAGACGGAAACTCCCTCGACTTGATCTTCTCTCAGCTTTGTGCAGTGGAGGATGTTGCAAACTCCCGTCTCCCGCTCTCTGACCACAACCTTCTTTCATTCTCTATCAAGAACTGCCAGGCCTCCCAGGTCACCCCCACTGTCCATACTTATAGAAACATACAGGTCATTGAAGCATTGCAATGAAACACTTCAAAGTGCCCTGGATGAATTAGTACCTCCTATAAATAGAACACAACACAGACAGCGACAACCCTGGCACACCCTGCAAACACGTTTCCTGCAGCGGTGCTCCAGGTGTGCCGAACGTCTGTGGAGAAAATCCAATCTACATGAAGATTTCATCCATTATAAGTTTATGCTTAGAACATACAACACTGCCCATCACCTCTTAAAACAAACCTATTTCAACACCCTCATCACCTCACTATCCAATAACCCTAAAACTCTCTTTGACACTTTTCATTCTCTAATCAACCCAAGAGTACAGGCCCCAACCACGGAGCTTCAAGCTGACGATCTGGCCAATTACTTCAAAGAATAAATTGATCAGATCCGACAGGAAATTATCTCCCAATCACCTCATACCATGCTCTGTCCTCCCTCCCCCACTGCATCTAGCGCACGCTCTGATTTTGAACCAGTCACAGAAGAAGAAGTAAGCAGGCACCTTGCATCTTCTCTCCCAACCACTTCCACCAGTGACCCATTTCCATCACATCTCCTCCAGTCACTTTCCCCTGCCTCTCTCTCTCTTCTGGTATCTTTCCCTCCTCATTTAAGCATGCCATAATACATACACTACTTAAAAAACCATCCCTCGACCAAAACTGTGCCGCTAACTTTAGACCTGTCTCTAATCTTCCCTTCATCACTAAACTCCTGGAATGTTTGGTCCACTCCCGTCTTATCCGCTATCTCTTTGATAACTCTCTTCTCGACACTCTCCAATCTGGTTTCCGCTCTTTACACTCTACTGAAACTGCCCTCACTAAAGTCTCAAATGATCTACTAACAGCTAAATCAAATGGCCATTGTTCCTTGCTAAGGCTGAGTTCACACGTGGCGTTTTTTTCGCGTTTCTGCGGCGGTTTTAACCGCGCGATTTTGCCATGAAAACGCGAAAAATAAGCATCCCATGCATTCCTATGGGATTCCGCAATGCTGTGCTAATGCTGCGGTTTTTACCGCGGCGGAATCGCTTCTCGGTAAAAACCGCAGCATGCTCATTAATTTGCGGAATTGCGGCGATCCCGCACCCATAGGAATGCATTGTTCCGCTTATTTCCCGCATGTGGCTGTGCACACCATGCGGAAAGTAAGCAGAACATTTGCGGATGGTACCCACGGTCCGGAGGAGAGGAGACTGTCCTCCGGGCTTTGGGTACCATATCCCTGTAAAAAATAGAATTTAAAATAAAAAATATTGTTATTCTCACCCTCCGACATCCTGCGCAACCTTCCCGCTTCTCTTCACGCTCTCGTTCCCAGTAGTCCTTTGCGAAAATGCTCGCGATGACGTCCGTTCTCGCGGGATCACGAAGTCTCGCGGTCATTCGCGCGACGTCATCGCGAATTACCGCGAGACGTCGCGATCCCGCGAGAACTGACGTCATCGCGGGCATTTTCGCAAAGGATTACTGGGAACGGATGCGCGGGACGTCGGAGGGTGAGAATAACACCGTTTTTTATTTTTTTTTTTTACATTCTATATTTTACTACTGATGCCGCATAGGCAGCCTCAGTAGTAAAAAGTTGGTCACACTCGTCAAACACTATGTTTGACGAGTGTGACCAACCTGTCAATCAGTTCTCCAAGCGATGCTACAGATCGCTTGGAAAACGCTAGCATTTTGCAAGCTAATTACGCTTGCAAAATGCTAGTTTTTCCGCGGGAAAATCGTGGGAATTTAAAATGCGATTTTCCCGCGGACTGGAATTCTGGAATTCTCGCGGTAATTTCCGCAAGAGTTCTGGTACGTGTGCACTTAGCCTAATTCTCTTGGATCTCTCTGCAGCATTCGACACTGTGGATCATCAGCTCCTCCTCACTATGCTCTGTTCCATTGGCCTCAAGGACACCATTCTCTCCTGGTTCTCTTCCTATCTCTCTGACCGCTCCTTTACGGTATCTTTTGCTGGTTCCTCCTCCTCTCATCTTCCCCTTACTGTTGGGGTTCCCCAAGGATCAGTCCTAGGCCCTCTCCTCTTCTTTTTGTACACTGCCCCTATTGGTCAAACAATCAGTAGATTTGGTTTCCAGTACCATCTCTATGTTGACACCCAATTATACGCTTCTTCTCCTGACATCACGCCAGCCTTTTTAGAAAACACAAGCGATTGTCTAAACACTATGTCTAACATCATGTCCTCACTATATCTGAAACTGAACCTGTCAAAGACTGAACTCCTTGTGTATCCTCCCACTACTAATGTACCTATACTCTACATTGCCATTTCCGTGTGTGGTTCCACTGTTACTCCCCAGCAACATGCCCGCTGTCTTTGGGTCACACTTGACTCCGAGCTTTCCTTTGCCCCCCACATCCGATCACTGGCTCGCTCTTGTTATCTGCACCTCAAAAACATTTCTAGAATTTGACCTTTTCTTACTTTTGACTCCGCAAAAACTCTTACTGTTTCTCTTATTCATTCTCGTCTTGACTATTGTAACTCTCTTCTAATCGGTCTCCCTCTTACCAAACTCTCCCCTCTCCAGTCTGTCTTGAATGCTGCAGCCAGGATCATATTCCTCACCAATCGTTACACCGATACCTCTACCTTGTGCCAGTCATTACACTGGCTACCCATCCACTCCAGAATTCAGTATAAACTTATTACCCTCACTCACAAAGCCCTCCATGGCTCAGCACCACCCTACATCTCCCCCCTTATTTCAGTATACCACCCTACCTGCGCCCTCCGTTCTGCTGATGACCTGAGGTTAGCATCCTCAATAATCAGAACCTCCCACTCCTGTCTCCAAGACTATACACGTGCTGCGCCAATTCTTTGGAATGCACTTCCCAGGTCAATATGATTAGTCCCCAATCACCACAATTTTAAGCGTGCCCTGAAAATGCATTTATTCAGACTGGCCTACCACCTCAACACATTAACCTAATCTATCCCTGTGTGGCACAGCCAAAAGTTTTACCATAACCAGGTTCCCCGTATCATGTTCCCACATGCTTTATGCATCCATTAGCCCTCTGTGTCTGTACTGTTACACACTTAACATTATGGCTGTTCCATACAATCAGGGCAATTGTTACCACCCACCTTTCGTGTCTACCTTTTTCCTCATAGATTGTAAGCTTGTGAGCAGGGCCCTCATTCCTCTTGGTATCTGTTATGATCTATGTGATTATTGTTATGCTGTAATGTCTATCGTCTGTACATGTCCCCTCTGAAATTTAAAGTGCTGCGGAAGATGTCGGCGCTATAGAAATAAAATGTATTATAATTATAATTCATCTGAAGTGTTCTGTAAAATCACTGCAGGAGCCGACAGGATAGAAGAGATGGATTACATACAGTAAACACAAATAGAATAGGCAGATATACAGATGTCTGTGACAAATACAATTAGTACAGTGTGTGCAAATTACTGTACATGTATTTAATTAATAAAAGATTATTTTTTGGAAAAAAATGGTGTAGGCTCCTGCGCTATTTTCATAACCAGCAGAGGGAAAGCCGACAACTGGAGCAGATGTTTTTAGTCTGGGAAAGGTGTAATATCAATGGAGCTTCTCAGGCTATTAATATAAGCTCACAACTGTATAATTAGCCTTTACTGGCTATTAAAATGTGGGACCACACAAAAAAATGACATGGGGTCCTCTGTAATTGATAACCAACAAAGGCTATGCAGACAGCTGTGGGCTAATATTCATAGCCTAGGAATTGGCCATGGATGCTGCCCCCAGCTAAAAACATCAGCTCTCAGCCACCATCTCTAAGATGTGCCAATTCTGGAACTTAGCCTTGCTCTTTCTACTTGCTCTGTAACAGTGGCAAGTGGGGTGATAGTTGGGGGGGTTGATGTCACCTTTGTATTGTCAGCTGAAATCAAACCCGAGGTTGGTAACGGAAAGGCATCAATAAGACGCCCCATTACTAATGCCATAGTCACATTGTAAGAAACCACAGACACCCAACAAAAATTCATTTAATTGAAAGAATGACACAGACTCCTTTAATATTCTTAGTTAAACCATACTTATGACCTCGCCCATTCACCCGAAGCGCTCGTCATCTGCAAAAGAGGTAAAAAACAAAAAAACAGTATTCCTCTCCTTTCTGCAGAGATGCTTTTAATCCATTAGTCCCATGACGGGTCCAGCTGTGCTACATCTAGATGTCATGCTGCATGGATGCATGATGCGTCCATACAGCCTGTCATCCAGTAGACAGTGAGCACCGTGTGCACAGTGTCTCCCTGTGAACTGCTATTCCCTGTTTGAGGGCATCGCGAGCATGAGAAAGTTCTCCTGCTCACCACAGTGCCGTCAGACAGGTCCTGGGAGTTCACAGACAGTGAACTCACTTCACCTTTCTCATGAGAGTCCATGAGAGGCTCTGTTCTCAAATTTGTCAGTAGCACTGCTGCAAAATGTCTTTTGTCAGGAAAGATAGAGCTGGAGCAGGCATATCTAGAGTGTAGATCCCGATATGACAGGGGTTTGAAAGTAGGAGGCCAGGAAAGAGTTAACTGTTAAATCTGCACATCCTCAAGAAAAACAAAAGGCTAGGTTTACTCTGGGCATTTTTGCTGTGTTTTTTATTCTGCAGCAAAATCTGAGTGCTTGTCAGGAAAGAAGCTGCGGTAAAAATGCAGATTTTGGTGCCTTTTTTCATGCGTTTTTTTTTTTTTTTTTTTTTTCATTTAATGCACTGGGTGAAAACCCTGAAAAAATACTGAAAGAATTGTCAAGCGCTATGTCCAAAACAACATGCAAAACACACATGCTGATGACAAAAAAAAATATGTGTGCATGAGATTTCTGAAATGTTATAGGCTATGATGGTACTGTAAAAAACAGATGAAAATTAGCATAAAAAATGCATAAAATATGCATCAAAAAGCCCAGTGTGAGTTTAGCCTTAAGGGGTGAGGGTAGAGGGTTAAGTCACATGGGGTGGGTTTAGGTCAAGATTTGGTAAAAGGTTATTGAGAGGTATAGCAGCTGAGTGTACCTTTTAAGAAAAGGAGGATCTGTGGACTAATGGCTTCTAGTCAAGATCCAGGACCAGTGAACATCCAACCCACCCTTTTGTTCTTTGAGCAGAGGCGATGAACAAACCTCGATGGTGAGTGTGGGATTTTTGTCTTACTTTTGTCTTATTCTATAATTATGTCATAGCAGCTGGAGGTGAGGAAGCCAGGGATGGCATTGGATAATGGGGTTGTGGTCAAAAAGGAGGTATGTTGACCCTTTATTGTGGTTTATGGTGACCCTTTAGTACTAATTGTTGTTAGTTCCCGCTTGGATGGTTTCTGGGGAACAGGAAATTGTTGTGTGGGCAGTATCTTGACAGTTTGTCAACCCTGAATTGGAATGATGTGACTGGGGTGTGTTGTATTTGGTGAGGTCCACTGTTGTGGGCCACCTGGGCTCTCTATCAAGAAGAAATGGTGTTTGGGTTTGTTTATAATTGTTGGCCATATACTTCCATTGTCACTCAGCTTCATGTTTTTAGTGCAGTAGACAAATTGTTTCAATACCTTAGTCACGAAAGAGCAATTAGACACATTTTCTCTGAGTGCTACCAACATTATTGACTGCTCTTTTGAAGGGGCAGCACATTTAAGCAGGTGCTACAATGGTCTTTAGGCCCACAAAATGACCATGGCATTACCATGGTCATTGATGATGCTCCTAAATCTGTTAAAATCATTCTTTGACATTTTTGAGTAGACAGCTTTTTCTCAAAAACCTATAAAAATCTGCTGTAAGGACTCATCATGTTAGTTCACAGGCTGAAAATCATGGCAGGTTGGTTAAACTTAAGAAAATTGGTGAGACTTGCTGGTGGAGCAAACAAAGGGCCTTGCTTACAATTTTTGGATTCCTCCATGACCAATCAAAGCAATTATTTACCACACTGTTGTACTGCTTGCATTACATGCCAACATACCCAACGTTTAATGACAAAGCAATTGCTGAGGCAAATAATCTAATTCACTGATGGGCAATGCATGAAACCTTGCTTGCTGCAGGTTTTGATATTGATACTAGGGATGGGCGAATCCTGAAATATTCGGAATCGCTAGGCTGTAACGAGTCCGACTTGGAAACTCGTTATTCATTGCAAGTCTAGCGAGTCCAATGTTAATGAATGGGGATGCGAGTTTTGCAGCGATTCCTGTGCTGGGGGGGAGGAGAATGGGGATGCGAGTTTTGCAGTGATTCCTGTGCTGGGGGGGAGAGAGAGAGAGAGAGAGAGAGTTTTTTCACAGTTTAATACAAGTAATCCTAGTTTCTTAGCGATTTTGTGTCCAGCTGCTGACACAAAATCGCTAAGAAACTCTGCAAAAACTAGGATTGCCATTGATTTGCATTGGACTCGTTACTGTGCGAGTAATCGCTTGGAAACTCGCAGAGTACCGACTCCTGCGAGTCCCCTACTACTCGCAGAGTAACGAATCCTAACGAGTAGATTCGCCCATCCCTAATTGATACCCAAATTCAGATTATCTCCAGACACTTGGAATGGATGTTTTACAGGCATGGTCGAAAATGCCAGAAGCCAGAACCTTAGGCTCAGGGGTACCTTTTCTGACCTTATACCTTAAAACAAAAGTGGATAACACACTTGAAGCACACTCAATACTTGACATTATTGAAAAAGTCTTACCACAGAAAAGAATAGCTGGGATAAGGACAATACCTGGTGAGTTGGCAAAAGACTATATTTCTTTTGGCTCACTGAAACATTTTCAGAGTCATGGTTTTTATGTTTTCATTTTTATGTTGTCATTCACCAGGCAACTGTAGGGGGGTCGATGAGGCAGACCTGTGTGCTGGGTCTGGAACTAGAGAGGCTGCATCCACTGTTCCTGGGGGGAAGCCTGAGTGAGGTGGACCTTCCCCTATTGCCTGGGGGAAGCTCTAGGGAGGAGGGGTTTCCTGCTATCGGAGGGGGTTGGAAAAGGAGAAAGTAAAAGCGTGCGAAGGAAGGGAGTTTGGCGGCAGGGCAGAGCAGCGCGCAGTCAGGTGAGCGGTGTGCTCCTTTCCCCATCCTGAGTATCGGTGCTGTGACAAGGTGAGCTGCAGTTGACCAGAAGGTCAGGGACTGCTGTGCTAAGGGAAGCAGTGTGCCCAGCAGTAATCCAGAGAGAGAGATCCATGCAGCACAGAGCCGTGCAGAGCAGGGCCGTGAAGAGAAGAGCGGTGCAGAGCAGAGCCATGTGGAGCCGTGTTCACAGAGCATAGCTGAGCCGGGTGTTGCATTCGCAACAGAGAGCAGTGCTCCAGCGCTAAGCAGATCAGCGTCGCCCACCGCCAACAGCGGGGACCAGGGAAAGTGAGACATGCGGTGTGTGTACAGTGACCGCCAGAGAGAACCATGTGCCATACACTACGTGATCATTAGTACCGCACATGCGCTGCCCCAAGAGAGACCACACACTGGACTGACACTTGCTCCCTGACGTGGGCAGAGAATAGTTGTCCTGACCGTTGTTACCTGACTACCCAGGTAAGATAGTCAAGGAGCCACGTTCAGCTCGCACAGGACTGTGGCCTGTGCATTTATTAGCCACATCAGTATATTGACAAGGGGCAGTGGAAGGTACCGGAGACCGACCACTGCTGCCAGAAGACAGACCAACGACTACAGTTCAAACCTGGAAAAGGCCCTGCGCCCGCCATTCCCGGCGCTATTGAGTTCCCAGCAGGAGCTGCAGTGTTAGGACTTCCTGATACACTTGGCACCACAAAAAATAGGAGAATACTTAGAGCATAAATTGGCCAAGTCACATATACCCAGCAGCCACGATAAGGTGATTTTTTGCTGGAAACCTTTCCTAATGTGAATCCTCTCCTGAGGGAAGCTCATTTGCATGCTTGTCATCCTCTTCAGGTTATCCATTTGACTGCAGGTCATTATTGTAACCAACTTGAGTTGGCAGATGGTCACATTTGATCTCTTATGGCACATTCGAGAGGTGTTCGCTTCACGGATAAATCTTGTTTTTCACTGTACAGTACAGATGGCAGATGTGTATGGCGTTGTGTGGATTAGCGGTTTGCTGATGTCAATGTTGTGAATCAAGTGGCTCATGATGGCATTGGGGTTATGGTATGGGCAGGCTTGTGTTGTGGACAATGAACACAAGTGCTTTTAATTAACGACATTTTGAATACACAGAGATACCATGACAAGATCCCCAGGCCAAATGTTGTGCCATTCATCCATGACTATCACCTCATGTTGCAGCATGATAATGCACATGTTGCAAGGGTCTATACACAATTCCTGGAAACTGAAAATATCCCAGTTCTTGCATGGACAGCATACTGACCAAACATATCACCCGTTGAGCATGTTTGGGATGCTATGCCATTGAAGAGGAGTGGATCAACATTCCACAGGCCACAATCAACAACCGGATGACCACTATGTGAAGGAGATATGTTGCATTGTGTGAGGTTTATGGTGGTAACACCAGATACTGACTGGTTTTCTGACCCTGCCGGACCAACCCAATGCTATAAAACTTCACATTTTAGAGTGGCCATTCGTTGTGACCAGCCTAAGGCATGCTTCTGCAATAATCATGCTGTCTAATCAGCATCTTGGTAAGCCAATCATGTGAGGTTGATGGTGTGACGACTCAGTGCCAATCTCGCCCTTTGTGTCTGGGTGAACTATTTGTAATTATGCCAGATGTATTATTTCTTTGCTCAGTAAGTCAAGGGACAATATCCATTGTTTCATGTGAGACTGTCCAATGCCGTAATCAGCAGGCATTCCACAAATTTTGCATGCTAATTTGTGGAACGGCTGCTGATAACAGATTGCATCTGTGGTGTACTAGTCTGCATCATTTGGAGGGCAATTATGCAGTTTAATTGAACTAGCAACCATAATTATACCCCCAATTAAGAGGAGCCCAATACTCTGCAAAGAGAACTATGGAATATAAAAGGGGACTGCTCATGTCACTAGGCTGATTCTACAGGACTTCAGGACTTCAGCATAGGGACTATAGTTCCAGCTGGTGGATTACAGACCTGTTCCACTGACTAAAATTTTAGCACACAAATTCATTTGAAGAACTCAGGTTGGGACAACCTGTGCTCGGTCAAATTCTTCAGCTTGCCGCTACCTCCTCTTAGTGGGTGCCTGCCAAAAGCGGGTTGCTGCTGGTTAAGGTAAATACAATGGCTTGAAAAAGTATTCCCCCTTGGATTTTTACCTATTTTTTTACATTACAACCTGTGTTTAAATATTTTTGTAATCCGATTTGTGCGTGATGCATCAGCACTAAACAGTCTGTGAAGTATAGTTGGAGAATGGAGAAAAATAAAGGCAAAAATTCAGTTTATGGGATAAAATAAATACAAAATGGCATGCACATTTGTTCTTACCTCCTTTGTTGCAAAGCCCCTAAAAATTTCTGGTGCAAGCAATTACCTTCATAGGTAACATGCTTAGTGAAAGGAAGTCCACGTGTCCAATCTAAGAGTCACATGGTCTGTCTGTATATACACACCTTTCTGAAAGGCCACAGAGGCTGCAATACCATTAGGTAAGAGGCAACACTAACCAAACAACACCATGAAGACCATGGAGATCTCCAAACAAGTATAGGACAATGTTGTTGAGAGGCACAAGTCAGGGTTGGGTTATAAAAAAAAGTATCCCAATCTTTGTTGATCCCCTCGAGCGCCATGAAATCTATTATCATCAAATGGAAAAAACATGATACCACAACAAACCTGCAAAGAGAGGACCTTCCACCCAAACTATCAACCCTGGCAAAGAGGGCATTAATCAAAGCACAGAGACCAAATGTAACTCCGAAGGAGCTGCAGCGTTCCCAAGCAGAGACTAGAGTATCTGTCCATACAATGGCTATAAGCCGTACACTCCACAGAGGTGATATTTATGCAAAGTGAGAGAAAAAAAGCCTTTATTTACACAAAAGTTTCCCGTTCAAAGGTTTAGGGTCACTTAGAAATTTCCTTCTTTTTGAAAGAAAAGCACAGTTTTTTCCAATGAAGCTAACATTAGATGATACAGACATGCACTTCTTTTTATTAGTTTTAAACAAGAAGGAAATGCAGTACATGCGACATGCAATATACATTGTCCACCGTAAGGCTGAGTTCACACGTGGCGTTTTTTTCGCGTTTCCGCGGCGGTTTTAACCGCGCAATTTTGCCATGAAAACGCAAAAAATAAGCATCCCATGCATTCCTATGGGATTCCGCAATGCTGTGCTAATGCTGCGGTTTTTACCGCGGCGGAATCGCTTCGTGGTAAAAACCGCAGCATGCTCATTAATTTGCGGAATCGCGGCGATCCCGCACCCATAGGAATGCATTGTTCCGCTTACTTCCCGCATGTGGCTGTGCACACCATGCGGAAAGTAAGCAGAACAATTGCGGATGGTACCCACGGTTCGGAGGAGAGGAGACTGTCCTCCGGGCTTTGGGTACCATATCCCTGTAAAAAATAGAATTTAAAAATAAAAAATATTGTTATTCTCACCCTCCGACGTCCCGCGCAGCCTTCCCGCCTCTCTCCACGCTCCCGTTCCCAGTAGTCCTTGGCTAAAATGCCTGTGATGACGTCCAGTCTCGCGGGATCGCGAAGTCTCGCGGTCATTCGCGCGACGTCATCGCGAATAACCGCTAGACATCGCGATCCCGCGAGAACGGACGTCATCGCGGGCATTTTCGCAAAGGACTACTGGGAACGGATGCGCCGGACGTCGGAGGGTGAGAATAACACCATTTAACACCATCGCTTGGAGAACGCTTGCATTTTGCAAGCTAAATACGCTTGCAAAATGCTAGTTTTTCCGCGGGAAAATCGCGGGAATTTAAAATGCGATTTTCCCGCGGACTGGAATTCCGGAATTCTCGCGGTAATTTCCGCGAGAGTTCCGGTACATGTGCACATAGCCTAACATCGCTTTCCTGGATCATCTTCCTGGCCAAATTACTAGTATAATTTTATTACTCACAAATATCATCTATCACACGGTATAACAAGAAGCCGCGTTTCTTCATGGCCTTCAAGAAAAAGGCATCGCCGGTACTTTGACATACATTTCCAGTAATATGCCTAGATTTGTCACAGTGTAGAATAAAATTTTAACTGAAGAAACAGTAAAGAAGAAGGGAATAGTGTGGAAATCTAGAGAGAAAAAAGGGTGTGGGGGTAGGTTGGGGTGTAGAGAACAATGGGGGTAAGTGTCCAGTCAGCAGTAAGTATCCCTTGTCCGCGTGAAGAGGCAATCTATTTTACCTTTCCTTATGATTGACTATCAGGTAACTTAAATACATTCTACTGTGCGTTTAGAAGATTCAAATACTCATCTGATTCTCTAAAGAGTATCCAAGGCGCCCAGATCAAGTTGAATTTACTTGTTCCAAAGGTCGTGCTGGCTATTATCTCTTCAATATGATAAATTTGGTTAACTTTGTGTAGCCATTCGGCCTCTGAAGGGCAGGTCTGAGACAGCCAGTATAAAGGAATTAACATTTTGGCTGCTGCCAACAAATACATTAGAAGTTTTTTGTGTTTAGATTGTGCTGTTTCACCTGACCAATTCAAAAAGATCAATCTCAGGGATGGAGGGTCTGGGAGCCATCAAAGTTTTGTCGAAATTTTGAGCAATTTTGCTCCAGAATGGCTGAAATTTATTGCACTGCCACCAAATATGTATATAAGATCCCTTCTCTCCAAGGCATCTCCAGCACTCCGAGGACGCCTCAGGTTGCCATTACTTTTTTATGTCTGGAGTGGCGTATCACCTAGTAAGGACTTTTTAGGAATTTTCTTGGATCTTTACATATCCAGAAGGACCATGTGAGTTTTTATAAATCTTATCAACCTCCCATTCTTGTAGCTCCACCCCAAGATCTCTTTCCCATTTTAATATGAACGCTCTTTTAACTGAGGTAGCATGGGTCAAAAGCATCTGATAAAGTTTGCCCAGCACGCCCCTCGGTTTATTTGTCTGGGCCAACAACTTTTCGAAAGCAGTCAGTTCTCTAAATGGGAGTCCAGATTGTAGATATAACCTAAACAAGTTTTTGAGCCTATTATAATGAAGAAAGGTAATGTGGTAGTGCGGGAATTTCGCTTGCAAATCCTGAAGAGGGAGGATCGCTCCGTCTTCCATGAAGTCATCTAGGTTATCATTTATCTTGTGTAAAGTGTCTATGTCTCCATTGTCAGGGCAGTCTAAGTAGAGGCCGGGTAGGTCTTTTACCTTTATCAGAGGGGATGGGAGCGGCATCAGTGAGGATGAAAATGTAGACCAGGACTTAATCAAATTCCTTGTTATTGCATTTTGGGAAGAGGCTTTTTTTTAAAAAACCGTGGATGAATGGAGTAAAGTGGTAATTGGAACCGACAATGACTCTTTCGCAATCTCTATCCAGGGTTTGTGGTCATTGTGTCTCCCCCAATCAATCAGAAGAGACAAAGTCACCGCTGAGTGGTATTTTTGTGGGTCTGGAATTCCCATACCTCCTTTGTGTTTAGGCAAGGAAAGTGTGTTATAATTTATTCTGGGCTTCAAACCTCCCCATATGTATTTGCTGAAAAGAGACCTGACCCTCTGGAAGAACATGTTTGGAACTGTAATTGGTAACATTCTGGAGATATAGCTATACTTGGGTAATAGGAAACCTTTGATGAGGTTTTTTCTTCCCATCCAGGAGACATAGGTGGCCTTCCACGACTTAATGGCTCCTAGAGTGTTATCGAGAAGGGGCACAAAGTTGAGTGAGAAAAGGGAGTTCCAATGTGGGTTTAATTTAATACCTAGATATTTAATATATTTAGAGTTCCATTTAATTGGGAAAGCTACCTTCAGCTTTTGGATTATTCTAGAGCTTATGTTTATTCCCATCGCCTCAGATTTCTCTAGGTTGATCTTAAAGTTCAAGAGCTCTCCAAAAGTCTCGAACCTCTCCAGCACCGCCGGGATTTTTCTCACTGGGTCCGATAGAAGCAAGAGAAGATCATCTGCAAACCCCGCTACTACATATGGAGTACCCGCAATCTTAATTCCCTCTACTGCCGGATGTTGTCTGATACTCTGTAATAATGTCTCAATAGTTAAGATAAACAACGCTGTTGAGAGGGGACATCCCTGGTGTGTGCCATTTTTGATCTCGAAGGGGGGCGAAAAGTCCCCATTTACTCTTACTTTTGCAGATGGAGATTTGTACATTTGAAAGATGGCTTCAATAACTATTGGTGGGAAACCAAACCTGTTCAGGGTCTCACGCATGAATGTCCAGTCCACCCTGTCAAACGCCTTCTCTGCGTCGGTACCCATCAAAACTAAAGGTTTATGATGGTTATGGGCATGTTGCTTCAAATACAGAACTCTCAGGGAGTTATCTCTTCCCTCCCTTCCCTTCACAAAACCAACCTGGTCCGGAGAGACAAGTGTGTCCAGGATCTGGCTAATCCTTGTGGCCAACATTTTTGCAAATATTTTTAGATCATTATTCAGCAGTGAGATCGGTCTGTAATTACTGCACAACTTGGGATCTCTGCCCTCTTTATGTATTAATGTAACATGTGCTTCCCTTGTTTGTCTCTCAAAAGTTTCGCACTTCAAAACATCGATGCACAACTTTACCAAGTGCGGGCCCAGCATCTCCCAGAAAGTCTTATAGTAGGATGTCAGCAGTCCATCCGTGCCTGGGCTCTTGCCCATAGGACAGCTCAACAGGGTGGACTGGAGTTCCCCAATAGTGAAGGGAGCAGACAACTCCTGTTGCTGAGTTTCAGATAAAATTGGGAGTTTTAAGTTTTGCAGAAATTCTTGTATACTAATTCGTCTATTTTCCAATTGCTCTACACTCTCTCCCGGTCTTAAGTTATACAGGGTCGAAAAATATTCTTTAAAGGTGGCGGCTATTCCGTCTGGATTTGTGATTTTGGCTCCATCAGAGCGTTTAACCTTGTAAATAAGGGATTTGGCTTTACGTTTTTTGATCATGGTTGTCATAAATTTTGTCATTTTATCCCCATGTGCAAATACCCTGTGTTTCCATCTGGTGTAGATTTTTATCGATTCTTTGTTTAGTAAGTCTCTAAGAGATTGTCTCCTCTGAGTGAGTAGATTTAAAGTGTTAGGATCTAAAGTCATCTTATGGTCTCTTTCCAATGTTTGAATCTCTTTATGTAGTGTCTCAATTTTTTCTTTTCTGTTTCTGTTCCTATGAGAGGCCATAGAGATAAATTCGCCTCTGATTACGGCCTTGTGAGCTTCCCATATAGTTGAAAATTTGATATTTTCACTAAGGTTGGTCTCAATTACTCCTTGATTTTCTTGTTAATTTTATCTCTGGAAGACTCGTCCGCAATCAGAGTTTCATTTAACCTCCAAGGATTATTTTTTGGTCTATGGCCTATCATAAGTTTGATCAGTAATATGGAGTGATCCGAATGTACTCTCGAAACTATTTGTGAATCCCTCAGATATGTCGACATTTGGAATGGGACGAATAGATAGTCTATTCGACTGTAGGACGATTGTGCCTGCGAGAAATGTGAAAAGTCTTGTGCCATAGGATTTAGGAATCTCCACGTGTCGATCAATTGATGTAGATGTAAGGTTGTTCGAATGCGTGTTAATGAATTTTTTGAAATGTTAGACTTCCCGGTAGAGGAGTCTATTTGTGGCTCAAGAGGGGCATTCAGATCTCCTCCCAGAATCAAAGTGCCCTCTATAAATTGGCTTGTTTCTCTCATAATTCTAGAGAACCAGGTGTCTTGTTTTACATTAGGGGCATATAAACAACCGATCATGACCAGTTTGTGTGCTAGAATCCCTTTTATGAAAATGTATCTGCCATCTTTGTCATGGAGCTGATCACGGTACTGAAAGGGTGTGTCTCTTGCAAGAGCAATTGCCACTCCCCTTCCCTTCCTGGAAGAGGAAAAGGAGTGAAACCATGTATTATAGTAGTGCTTTTCAAAGCTTGGGGTTTTGTCCTGGATGAAGTGGGTCTCCTGTAGAAGTGCAATGTCAGTCCCTAATTTCTTAATGTGTGCCAGTACCTGTGATCTTTTAACTGGAGCGTTCAGACCTCTTACGTTGTATGATGCAATTGTTGTCTCTTGCAGTCGGTCATCCATGTCAGGTCAATAGGTATCGGGGCTCGGAATGAGATTGCAGATGAGTTGCCGATGGACAAGGGAGAAGTTGTGAAAGGAAAGAAAGAAAAGTAAAAAACAAGGACGTTAACATGTAACTTAAAACAACAAGGGCTTGTTGCCCTAAATTAGCAACTTTTTTCAATATCAACAAAATTGCAAATGCCATTATAACGACCATCAGGGGAATGATGGAATGCAGCAAAGCTAAATTATCTTATCTTTCCTTATGAAGGCAGGTTAGTCTCCACGGATCATCTAAGAGGTTGCATGCCCGGATAGTCCAGAAACAAGAGTTATCAATTCAGACCGTGGAGGGGTTTTGTCTCCCTGCTTGTCTCCTTCTGTTTCTTCATTCTTTGGAGTTGTCTGCTTTTTTCCATGGTTTTTGTAATGCCAAGTCTGGAAGGCTAAACTCGGTGCGGGCAAGGCGAAGATCCGGTATCTGGTCTAGTTGAATGTCCAGCTCTGTGCACACCTTAGCAACGTCAGAGGATGACTTGACAGTAAATCCCTTGCCGTTTGCTGTGATGAAGAGGCCAAATGGGAAAAGCCAGCGAAACAGAAATTGTCTTTGTTTGAGAGCATCTGTGAAAGGCTTCAGTAGGTATCTTTTGGACAGGGTTTTTGGCGCCAGATCCTGAAAAACCCAGATTTTAGAGTCTTTATACTCCAGGGTGCCTAGTGAACTTGTCTTTTTAAGAATCTTTTCTTTCATGCGGAAATCCAAAACTCTACAAATGACATCCCTTGGGAATTCTGATTGTTTGGGCTTGGGTTTTAACGCCCTATGTGCTCTCTCAAGGACTAGCATCTTTCTCTCCACTGGGTCCAGCATAGGTAGGAAAAGATCATGGAGAATGGCTGGCACATCTTCCTGGTCTGATGCTTCCGGGACACCCTGAATCCTGAGATTGTTTCTTCTGTTTCTATTTTCGATGTCTTCCATCGCAGTATAGAGGGAATTTATATGATCTTCTTGTTGCAGGAGACCAGACTTCAGGTCCCCAGTGAAGGCAGACAATTTTGAGTGTGTTTCTTCCAGCTCCTCCACCCTACCCCCTATCTGCTGAATCTCTTTTTTAATTGTAGATAAGTCATTCGCCAGAGGGGGCAGAGACGAGGATAAGATACTTTTAAAGAAGCCTCTGGAGATTGGTTTATCTGAGTCCGAGAAATCAGAAGAATCTACTTGCAAATCCTCTGGCTCCTGATCGTCGTCTGCCTCACTAGGCTGCGATGAGTCGTGCTTAGGGCCACTTTGTTTTGTGAAAAATGTTTCCATCTTTTTGGATGTTTGTGGGCCACTGTTGACACTAGCAACGGATGGTTTTCCAAACTTGACTATGGTCCCTTTACGTTAATCGATACCAGAACCACAGTGCGTTGCACCGCTTAGAATTGTAGACTGAAATCAGTGCGATTAGATGTAGAGTTGTGTGGCAGAATAGGGACTGGAATGAAAGACCTCCCAACTGGAATTTTTCAAATGGCCACTAGATGGGGGTCACGTGCAATTCTATTCATGCTGTTTTCACTAGATCATCCATTGGAGCCTTTTTTAGAACCATATTGGAGTGGTAGAAGGAAACAGAATTATCTTGATAACTGTTTAATTGAATTTATCAGCAGTGAGCATTCTTTTATGATATAGGGAGCATCTTCACATTATCCCTCAGGAGCTTCCTCTCTCGCAATCAACATGGAACTACTGTACATTCCCCGGTGGGCATCGTGGTTTAGTTCTTAGATCATGGCAGTAAGAAGAGATTGGGCGATTCTCCCAGACAGTCTCACTTATCTCAGCAATGAGAAATTGTCAGTACAGGGCAAACTTCAAAGATAGTAGGAGCTTTGTGTTTGTGCTCAGGGTAGCCCCACAGAATCACCACTTCCAGACTCTTCTATTGGGGGAGGGGAGAGCGACTATCATGTGACTGACAGGTTGCCTGGAACGTTTAATGCCCCTGGATTTTCAGGGGTTTATTTTGGACCTGTCAGTGGCTGACCGCGGCCTTTACTTCCTTCAGCCCAGTCAGAGGAGAGCGTCGCCCTCCCAACTCTCCCCTCACCCACCTCCCGAGGGCTCCTTCACTGACCTCCTCTCCTTGGGATCGACATAGTGGCCTGTATAACTGTGCCTGTGTCCGGGGTTGGCTTATGCTGCAACAGCAGGGGATGAACGCTGGGCCTCCTGGAGGGGAATCCCCGCCGCGCGTCTCCCGACACCCGTCGGCCTCAGCTCACCCGACCTTCCTCTCCTCCACTTCTCAGGGCTTCCCGTCCCCTCCCCCGCTCTTATGTCCAGTGGTCGATGTTTTCTCCGCTGCTCCTTACTGTGAGCGGTCAGCAGCAAGCCACAGGGAGATCCAGCCTTTAGGGTCCTCTGTTTTTCCCACGCTCCGCCGTCTCCCTCGTGTCTCTGTTATCTCCCTTTTCTATGTGGGAGGAAGGGCTTCTGGACTCAAAATAAAGGCAAGCTCTGATGAGGTTTGATGGACTTAGTGGCTCCGGGGGCTTTTTTCTTAATTCCCGAGGCTCATGGTGGCGGATCGCTTCAGATGAAGCAGGAGCTCCTTGTAATGTGCCCTGCTCCCTCAGCGGCCATCTTGGATCTACGCACTCTATACATTGTTAATGTGATAAATGACTATGCTAGCTGCAAATGTATGGTTTGTAATGCAATATCTTAATAGGTGTATAGAGGCCCATTTCCAACAACCATCACTCCAGTGTTCTTATGGTACTATGTGTTTGCTAACTGTGTAAGAAGGCTAATGGATGGTTAGAATACCCTTGAAAACCCTTGTGCAAGTATGTATGTTAGCACAGCTGAAAACAGTTTGGCTGATTAGAGAAGCTATAAACCTGACCTTCCTTTAAGCTAGTTGAAAATCTGGAGCATTACATTTGTTGGTTCCATTAAACTCTCAAAATGGCCAGAAAAAAAGAACTTTCATGTGAAACTCGACAGTCTGTTCTTGTTCTTAGAAATGAAGGCTATTCCATGTGAGAAATTGACAAGAAACTGAAGATTTCCTACAACGGTGTGTACTACTCCCTTTAGAGGAGAGCACAAACAGGCTCTAACCAGAGTAGACAGAGAAGTGGGAGGCCCCGCTGCACAACTGAGCAACAAGAAAAGTACATTAGAGTCTGCAGTTTGAGAAATCGACTCCTCACCGGTCCTAAACTGGAAGCTTCATTAAATAGTACACGCAAGATGCCAGTGTCAACGTTTACAGTGAAGAGGCAACGCTTGGATGCTGGCCTCCAGGGCAGAGCAGCAAAGAAAAAGCCATACCTGAGACTGGCTAATAAAAGGAAAAGATTAATATGGGAAAAAGAACACAGACATTGGACAGAGGAAGATTGGAAAAAAGTGTTATGGACAGACGAATCCAAGTTTGAAGTGTTTGGATCACACAGAAGAACATTTGTGAGACGCTAAACAACTGAAAAGATGCTGGAAGAGTGCCTGACGCCATCTGTCAAGCATGGAGGAGGTAATGTGATGGTCTGGATTTGCTTTGGTGCTGGTAAAGTGGGAGATTTGTACAAGGTAAAAGGTATTTTGAATAAGGAAGGCAATCACTCCATTTTGCAACGCCATGCCATACCCTGTGGACAGTGCTTGATTGGGGCCAATTTCATCCTACAACAGGACAATGACCCAAAGCACACCTCCAAATTATGCAAGAACTATTTAGGGAAGAAGCAGGCAGCTGGTATTCTATCTATAATGGAGTGGCCAGCACAGTCACCAGATCTCAACTCCACTGAGCTTTTGTGGGAGCAGCTTGACCATATGGTATGCAAAAAGTGCCCATCAAGCCAAACCAACTTGTGGGAGGGGCTTCTGGGAGCATGGTGTGAAATTTCTCCAGATTACCTCAGCAAATTAACTGCTAGAATGCCAAAGGTCTGCAATGCTGTAATTGCTGCAAAGGGAGCATTCTTTGACGAAAGCAAAGTTTGAAGGAGAAAATTATTATTTAAAAAAAAATCTTTTTTCAAACCTTGTCAATGTCTGGACTTGATTTTAAATTGATTTGGCAACTCATTTGATTGATAAAAGCATGAGTTTTCATGGAAAACACAAAATTGTATAGATGACCCCAAACTTTTGAACGGTAGTGTATATATATATATATATATATATATATATATATTTAGACAGACCTATAAGGTGGCATATACTACATATAAGAAGCCAAAACAAGATTCATGAGGGTGACATGAGAATCATGATGATGATGGGTGTGGTAATGTACGAAGTGGTTTATTTTTCTGGGTGGTGCTTGAGAAAAGGTCTTTTAATAGCTCTGCACTGGGATCATCAGCAGTTTGGCTCTCACTATGTCTGAACTGGAGCTATACTTGGACTTGCGGTCTCAGCCCTGCCAATCTGTCTACCTTTTTGCCAAGGCTAACAACATTCCATTTGAGCACCATGATATGAAGCTATTCCAAGGTTAGCTGGGTATTTCCTGGCATCACATGCCAGAATAGAACTAGTCAGGTACATCTAGTTGGATACAACTAGAGCGTTATGTGCATCAGGGTGAGGGAGGCCGCAGCATAAAATCAAATAAGACTGATTGTATTGATTATATACAGTTACTTTGGATGTTGCATAACACTTCAGGTTTTTTATTCTAATTTAATTCCTCGGGATAATGAAATGATAATTAGAATAAATGCTATCGATTTGAGTTAAACATGTTGCCTTGGTTTTTTCTACTCTAGTAGTTCATTCATATAAGTAAGGAAACTTCTAGCGGCTCCATTGAAATCTTCATATAGCACAAAATATCCTATATTGTGACAACTACCTAATATATCATTTTACAGCTTTTTGTTATAGAAATTTGGTGCAGAGTATTCTGGACCCACATGAAAATCAGGTCTGCAATTGTTATACAGTCCATTACTCTTACAGCTTAATTAATGTCCATTGATAAAAAGAGAAGGGACAAAGTGCACAATTTATAAGAGCAAAGGATAATACAGTATTCTGTTAAAAAAGTAAAAAAAAAACAACGTAATGTAAAGGCTGCCTTTGTGTTTGTTAACGTTTAATTGGAGCAGTGAGCTTGTGTCTATCCTCTATATTTCTGTTGCAACAGGTTAAAAACAGAGCCAGGGGCAATATATAACAAAATGCTGCGCAAGCTGCTTGTAGTAAAGCATTTCCCATGCGTCTAAAGTGTTATAGTAATGACTTTGCTTATTACATTTGTTTTTTGTTTCCTCCAGCAATATATGCATAATAGAGAAATCACAGTTTGGTATTGATTTAAAGGGAATGTGTGGTCAGTGAGAACCAAACTTTAGCATCATCAGGTCTCATATATATAGAAAATAATGTCAACTCTAGTGACCGATCAAATGTAACCAACTTTTCTATAATTAGAAGTATATATATAAGTACAAATTATTAATATAGAGTAGGTTTTCAGAGGTGTTTTCCACTACTGGACAATTCTTTCTTAATTGCTTAAAAAAGTAGGCAAAGTAAAATGAAAAAAAAAAAAACATATACTCACCTCCCGGAGCGCTGCCCTTTTAACTCTATTGGAGCACTGATTTCCAGTAGTCGCGTAATGTTTTTATCAGATGGCCACTGCAGCCAGTCAGAGGCTGCTGATCAGCTGCAGGCTGTCAATATTACATCAACGCAGTAGTCCAGTCCAGTAGTAGACAATGCCTGTAAAAAGAGGTTCTTCAGTTCTAAAAAATAGATGACCTATCATTAGGATAAGCTTCTTAATATTTCATCAGTGGAGATCAAAGTAACTCAATGAAGTGAATAAATATTAGTATGCCTGACACTAAAAAAACAGACCTGTGATTAATAAAGAATGAATGAAATATGGCTTCAGCTGGACCACCATTGCCCCTTCAATCAGCAAACTGAAGCTGAGAGCAGAATTCCCAGAGATCTGATAAGTAACCTATCCTCAGGTGTGCACAACATCCTATAGATGCTAGCGTACCTGCATAATTTTAAAAACAGAAGATGCTTCAGAAAAACACCGGTAGCAAAGGACACCTGAAGAATGGTCAGATTATTTAGAAGCCAGAAGCAGTTAAAAGAAGTTAACAAAAGTTTAAAAAGACAGAACATATGCACAATTAGTCATTTTTAAATGACGGTGCATATGATAATACTTTTTTGCACACCATGTTTCCAAATTATTACGCAACTGATATTTTTCTCTGATTTTCCTAAATGGTCAGTGCAAATGACAGTCAGTCTAATAAAAGTCATCACCTGTTAGAGTATACATCGTATTTTATTGAAGAAACCTCCCAATGATAACAGTATAATCTCCAAAATGAATAAAAACTCAAAATGCACTGTTCCAAATTATTAGCTGTTAGGATCGCACTGATTATAAAACATAAGAAAGTGCAATCGCAACACGGGGTCCACCGTGCAGAGATGGCAAGCTGCTGCTCGGTAATGGCGGAGTACTAACTGAACACAGGCGGGTTAACCACTGATCTGGTGTGTACAGGAGTGAACTCTGTTACCTCACAGAGCCGCTGGAACAAACGCCAGAGCCTGTTAACTCAACAGGACTTGGCAGGGGGAGCGCTAGTGTAGAGACACAGGACTCTGCCCCAAGGACCCATGGTTAGAATCCCTCTAGCCCCACTAGTGTTCAGCACTGCAACTGCGATGCCTGGACAAAGTGCCTAGGGATAATCATTCCAACAGCATGCAGCGCCACCCTGGTGGACGCCACTAGCCAGCCTAAGCTAGAGCTGGAAAGCACACTATCTGCGCACGATGCCGCACTGACCGCCACTGCTGTGTAATCAGTACAGTGGTGCCTTATGCAGATTGGCACACACTGACGCTAAAATGTGAGAGGAGCTGGGAGCACTGCGGCGCTAGGCAGTGCCACTACTCGGCGCTGACTCTACACCCTAACCCTATACACAAGCACAACCAGAGGGAGGGAGTCTTAATGAGTCAGTCAGCAGTTCACAAGCTTCCTTCATCACACACACATCTAGCCATATGAGTCTATATTAGCGAGCGGCTATGCGAGTCTTTTAAAGTGGCGACCTTCCGGGACCTTCCCATGGTCCAATCAGAACAGGCATGGGACCTGAGCATGTGACCCCTGAGCTCCAACGGGAAGGTGAGCCACGGGCATGCTCGGGACAAATCTGACACCTAAAATTAGGCACAGTAGAATTTCTAAACATTTGATATGTTTTAAAGAACTAAAAATGCTCATTTGTGGAATTTGCAGCATTAGGAGGTCATATTCACTGAACAAAAAAGCTGTTTAACTCCAAAACATTCTAACAGGCCAAGTTACATGTTAACATAGGAACCCTTAACAATTCTTGCATCCATTGAACTTGTGAGTTTTTGGAGAATTTCAGCTTGTAATTCTTTGCATGAAGGCCTCTTTCACACATCAGTTTTTTGCCGTCAGGCGCAATCCGGCTTTTTTTTGTAAAACCGGATCCGGCAAAATGCAATGCCGGATCCAGTTTTTCCCCATTGACTTGCATTAGCGCCGGATCGTACCCGATGGCATTGCGTTTCATCCGTTTTTTGCCGGATCCGGCAACTTGTCTCATTCCGGCATCTGGAAAAAACGGCTACTGTAACGTTTTTTGTCTCCGGCGAAAAAGCCGGAAGCGCCGGATCCGGCGCTTCCAGCTTTTTGCTACGATGAAAGTCTATGGGCGCCGGAATGCGCCGGATCCAGAAAAAGACGGATCCAGCAACCGGATCCGTTTTTTTAAGTCTGCGCATGCTCAGATCCAATTGGCCAGCCCCCAGGAACAGATATAACCTGCTAGATGGATCCAGCAAAAAAACGGATCCGTTTCTACAGTTCTCCAAAATTTATGCCGGATCCGTTTTTTCTAAAAATAGCCGGATCCTGCCTGACGGCAAAAAACTGATGTGTGAAAGTAGCCTAAGTCAGAATAACCTCCCAAAGCTGCTGTTTTGATGTGAACTGGCTCCCACTCTCATAGATCATTTGCTTGATGATACTCCAAAGGTTCTCTATAGGGTTGAGGTCAGGGGAAGATGGTGGCCACACCATGAGTTTATCTCCTTTTATGCCCATATCAGCCAATGACTCAGAGGTATTCTTTGCAGCATGAGATGGTGTATTGTCATGCATGAAGATGATTTTGCTCCTGAAGGCATGCTTCTGCTTTTTGCACCATGGAAGAAAGTTGTCAGTCAGAAACTCTATATACTTTGCATAGGTCATTTTCTCACCTCCAAGAACCTTAAAGGGCCCTACCAGCTGTTTCCCCATGATTCCAGCCCAAAATATGACTCCTCCACCTCCTTGCTGATGTCGCAGCCTTGTTGGGACATGGTGGCCATCCACCAACCATCCACCACTGCATCCATCTGGACCATCCAGGGTTGCTCGACACTCATCAGTAAACAAGACTTTTTGAAAATTAGTCTTCATGTATGTCTAGGCCCACTGCAACCGTTTCTGCTTGTGAGCACTGTTTAGGAGTGGCCGAATAGTAGGTTTATGCACCACAGCAAGCCTTTGAAGGATCCTACACCTTGAGGTTGGAGGGACTCCAGAGGTACCAACAGCTCCAAATATCAGTTTGCTGGTTTGTAATGGCTTTTTAGCAGCTGCTCTCTTAATCCAATGAACTTGCCTGGCAGAAACCTTCCTCATTCTGCCTTTATCAGCACGAGCACGTCTGTGCTCAGAATCAGCCACAAATCTCTTAAAAGTACGATGATCACACAGTAAGTTTTTGGGAAATATCTAATGTTTTCATCTCTTGACCAAGGCATTGCACTATTTGATGCTTTTCGGCAGCAGAGAGATCCTTTTTCTTTCCCATGTTACTTGAAAACTGTGGCCTGCTCTATAGTGTGAAATATCCAGTTTTCCTTTTATTGGTCTCACATGGCAAACTAATTATCACAGGTATCTGAGATTGATCTCAGTGATCCAAAGAACCCTGAGACACAATACCATCAATGGGTTTCATTAACAAAGAAAAAACACTATGACACTTAAAAACAATTAGCATAATAATTTGGAACATGGTGTATATTTTTAGTTCTAGTTCAAGAGTGTTCCATGCTGAATCCACCTGAAAAATACATAATGTGCACATAATGCTTAATAGGAGAGCATATTTAAGTTATGCATATAGTTATTTTGTATTTATATTTTGTCTGAATCACTTGAATTGTTCCCACTATTAAAGACAAAGAAACAGATGATACATATATAAGCAGGTTGCAGGATGCAGTGACTGACAGAAGGCAGAACAAGAGTTAATAACTTTACTTTAACAAGGGAATACTCCATGCAGGAAGGTAAACAGTTAACTGAGGGAATAAACAGTTCAATTTGCAAAGGATATGCAGAGTTCAGGAACAATGAATCAGGTAAAGCCCCGGTTACACATAGCGATATCACTAGCAATATCGCTGTAACGTCACCGATTTTGCGACGTAGCAGCGATATCGCTAGCGATATCGCTATGTCTGATACTTACCTCCGACTGGCTCCCCCGCTGCTCATCGCTGGTCACGTGAGAAGGTCCTGGATCATTTCTCGTCAGCCACTTCCTGCTGGGCTTCCTGTGGTGCCGACGAGTGACGCGTGGAGGCGGGCGGGAGGACATCAGGATCGCTGCGTCTGACAGGTAAGTAGCGACCCCTGCTATGTTGCTGGTGAGATCTGCCTGTGTGGCAGCTCACTAGCGACCACTTAGCGATGCACCAGCGATCCATATCGTTTTCAGGATCGCTGGTGCATCGCTAAGTGTAACGGTACCCTTAGGGCAGTTCTTGTGAAACACTTAATATGCAAGAAGATCCTCAGACTGTGACTCCTGCTGGGAAGTCAATAGCGCCAACAATGGCTCTGGGGACGGAGCACTCCTCTCAGCCTGCTGCACACTGCCTGCCCACACCGAAACTGTCTGTAGGCCACTGGGTCTGTCTGCTGCAGTCCATCGCAGCACCAGCGGTTCTCATGCGGAGTGAACTGCCTGCCTTGCTACTCGCACGCTGATGACAGGGGCTTCTCTGCAGCTTCGTGCGCTGTCTACCACAGCATCTGTCTGGGTTCTCTGGCTAAACATTCCCCCTCTTCCTGGGTCTTGGGGCATCTCTGATCCCCTAATCTTTCCCCCAGGAAACAGGGAAGGCAGCCTCAACAGTTCCGGTCCCGGCAAGCAGGTACCTGCAGCCCGGCCTTCTCCCTTACATGTACTGTATGTCAGAAAATTGCTGATATTTAGTTACCTAAAATATGAAGATATGAAGTGAATAAGCTAAAAGCTTACCAAGTACAATACTTTACCAGTAACTAGACCAAGCAATGGGACAAAACCAATGATAGCCTGCAAGGCTGAGAGATGTTTCATTGTATTCTCGTTTGCTAATATTCACAGTGTGGGAAACACCGGTGTGGTGGTTCTTATTGGCAGTGATGCTTATTGGCAGTAATGTCAGATGTCCCTCCACAGCTGTGACTGTGACCCATAGCGGTGACCCGCGGAAAAATGCTTAATAAGCAAATGTGGACTGAGGTGACTACTCCTCCCATCAGCCTACATCTGCTGTCATTGATAACAGTGATGGTAGGAGTGATAGGAGCCGCTGATGGGAGTCTCTCATTAGTCGGCACCTGTGCTCACATTAAATAAAAAGCACATTAAACTTACCTAACACCACCTCGTCTCCTAGAAAAAATGTAAAATAATAAACCAGCATATACTCACCTTAATGCCTAATCCAAAATGCCCATGTCTTCTAAAAAAATTCCAAAATAATAAACCACCATAAAGTCACCTGTCCTCCATAGTCCACATAATCCTAAATGTCCCACAGAGATCTCATGTGTAAAACAGCCACATCGAGAGATAAGACTGATCTACCTGGCTGCTGGCAATACACTGACAGGAGGTAATTGCTTCAGCAATGTATCACTGAGCTGCCGTGAGAGAGTTCAACAGTTGATCAGCTCCGGTACTCTCACTTACGGCACCATTGCTACATGAGAACCTTCTCACACAGCGATGGTGCCGTGAGAGCACCGGAGCTGATCAAACTCTGGTGAACTCTCTCATGGCAGCTCAGTGCTAAACACTGCGGAAGCTATTACCTCCTGTCAGTGTATCGCTTGCTGTCTTTGAGAGCAGTCATATCATTGACTGCTCTCAAACTCATCAGGATCGTCGTGGGACATTATGGATTATTTTCGGGTGAGAAATATTTTGGTTAATTATTTTATTTTTGTTGCAGGAGATGTTGGGGTTAGTGGATTAGTCAACTCCCCCCAACTATCACCCCACTCTTCCACCGCTACAAGGCAAGTGGGAAGAGCGATGCTAAGTGCCAGAATTGGCGCATCTTATTGATGCGCCTTGTATGGGGCAGCTGAGGGCTGATGTTCTTAGCTTGGGGGCCAATATCCATGGCCCTTTCCAAGGCTATTAATATCAGCCCACAACTGTCTGCTTAGCCTTTGCTGGTTAGATTTTATAGGGGGAGCCTATGTCAATTTTTTCCTGCAGTCCCCCTATAAACTAGCTAATAAAGGCTAAGCAAACAGCTGTGAGCTGATATTAATAGCTTGGGAACTTGGCAATTTGCTCCTTCTCAGAATATTATCATCAGCCCTCAGCCGTCGGCTTTCTCTCTGCTGGTTATGAAAATGACAGGGGAGCCCACACAATTTTTTTTAAATTTTTTAATTTTTTTTTCTTTAAATTTAGAGTTGCTGTTTGTTTATAGCCTATGTAGGTTCATCCTGTTTATGCTCCTACATAGGCTGGTGACAATGTGTGTGTGTGTTTGTGGTTAGTTACCAGCTTCGTAATGAGGGTCAATAAAAGGACAAATGTTAGCACTCGACTTTATGTGAAACGGTGCTAGTGAAAGGAACCAAAGGTCCCATAAGCATAAGTTCAGAAAAATCACTGCACATGTACAAGAAAAATAATGCTTCAGGTGAGTATTTATTTGATGCTGATAAGTGAAGCGACAGTTTGAGACATTTCGGCCATTTGATGGCCTTTATCATACAGTTGGTGGAAAAAAGAAAATGCAACAACAATAAGAAAAATATTATGATAGAAAAATATATGCAACATTTACAAATAAGATTATAAAAATATATACAACATTTACAAATAAGATTATTTACAATAGGCATCTCCAAAATGTAGGCTTTATTTTTAAGATATTGTACTGATGCGACAGGATAATATATCTAGATGGAGGCATTGAAAACAAGGAGAAAGGGTTAAAGAATGGTGGATATATTAAAGGTACAGAGGTGTTGCTACAATGAGAAATGAAAAGGCATACCCCTTTCAATTAAGCATCATGGAAAAAAAACAGGTAAGCAGTGTCACCGCAATGAAATTTGTCATAGAGCCTATTAAGTCATGTGGATAATGATAAAAAAGAAACATTAGCCATAATACAGTAATTGCTAGATGGAATGGCATATATATCTCAAATTGCTTATATGAGCACCAGTAGAATAATAGCCGGTAGAGTCAATGCCCATGGGAGAGATTTAACTCTTGTCACGTTCTTATTTTTACCCAGAAAGCCCAGACTCCCTGGAGACTAACTCCTCCTGAATAGAGATGAGCGACTTTGCCTTTTTTCTGGTCGAGTAGGGTTTCGTGAAACCCAACTTTCGCAAAAGTCGGGTCGAACGAAATCGGCCGATTATCGTGAAAAGTCGAAGGCCGACTGAAACACGAAACCCAATGCAAGTCAATGGGGAAGCAAAGTCGGCAGGGAGGGGAGGACAGGAAATACACCTACAGTGCCCTTTTGAATGCCAAAAACATCAATTCTGATTACTAAAGCTTTTCAACCTTAATTTACTTCATAATACTAGTTACGCACTGAAAAATGGGGGTTATTTGGCTAAATTTGTGGGGGGGAAAGGCTGGCTCCAGGTTTTCATGTGCCCTGGGCCAAAGAGCGCCCCTTTAACACATACCACAACTCATGATGCTCCGATACCGCAGGGAAATAGCGGCATAGTACAATGAAAAATACTTCACTTTTTACATCTCATGACTGATATCCATTTTTAATAGCTATAAAAACGGACAGTATATTACTCCATACAGTATTATGGCCACCACATAGTGCACTATGCAGAGTAATGAGTCCCATATATTTCTCCATACAGAATCATTGGTCCCATATAATGTTTGAAACAGTATATGATGAGCACCACATAATGCTACAGTATATGTTGGTCCCCATGGATGAAGCTCCACTGATTTATGGGCCCAAATAATGCTCCATACATAATGGGCCCCATTTCTAATGAGTTAGTGTATAATGTGCCCTGTAAATGCTGCTCCAGTGTCTGATGTCCACCTTTGGAATGCTCCAGTGTATTGTGGGCCCCATATATCATTCTCCAGAGTATAGTGCTCCCCAAAAATTGCTGTCCCAACATTGAAAACTAGAGTTGAGCGACTTTTGGTTTTTTAGGGTCGCGTTTCGTTTCGTGAAACCCGACTTTTCCAAAAGTCGGGTCGAGCAAGATCATCTGATTATAGGGAAAAGTCGGGGTCGTCCCGAAACACGAAACCCAATGTAAGTCAATGGGGAATAAAAGTCGGCAGTGAGAGGAGGACAGGAAACACACCAACAGTGCCCATTTGAATGCCAAAAGCATCAATTCTTCTTACTTAAGCTTGTCAACCTTAATTAACTTCATAATACAAGTTACGCACTGAAAAATGGGGGTTATTTGGCTACAGACTGTGGGGGGGAGGGCTGGCTCCAGGTTTTCATGTGCCCTGGGCGAAAGAGCGCCCCTTTAACACATACCACAACTCATCATGCTCCAATACGGCAGAGAAATAGCGGTATAGTACAATGAAAAATACTTCACTTTTTACATCTCATGACGAGGCCCATCTATTTCTCCATACAGAATCATTGGTCCCATATAATGTTTGAAACAGTATATGATGAGCTCCACATAATGCTACAGTATATGTTGGTCCCCATGGATGAAGCTCCACTGTCTTATGGGCCCAAATAATGCTCCAAACATAATGGGCACCATTTCTAATGCTCTAGTGTATAATGGGCCCTGTAAATGCTGCTCCAGTGTCTGATGTCCACCTTTGGAATGTTCCAGTGTATGGTGGGCCCCATCTATCATTCTCCAGAGTATAGTGCTCCTCAAAAATTGCTGTCCCAACATTGAAAACAATCAAATAAGTCTCCTCGCTAGGGAATCCCTGTACTAGTCTGGACTCCTCGTCGTCCCCATCTTCCATCTCACTGCACAGTATTTCAACTTTGCAAGTGCTGTGATCCTGAGCAAGCAGGGGGGGCCCACTCGTTGGCGATGGCACTGGCACAGGGCCCCTGATAGTACGGTGGTGTGTCTGATGGCGGGTGGGCCGAACCTGCACTTTCATCTGCAGCTTCCTCTTTGTCACCGTGTAAGATGGAACTGTATATGGGAAGGGTAACCTGAGTTTCATCAGGGTCAGATTCAGGCCGTGCAGCGTGCGAGGGGAATGTAGTGATCTGGGTCAATGTACCAGCAGATTCATCGAGCAGTGGCTGGGCATCAGTGCACTTGTGTCACCCCCCAGGAGTACGGTCGCCACAGTGGCATTACCTTCTTCCTAGGGAGTGTGATGTCATGCTTGGGAGCAACGAACGATCTCTCTAGCAGGTTAACTGATTCACACGAGTCATGACCCTCCAAACAGCGTTCATGAAGGCAAAGTGTTTGTTTTACGTGGGCAGTATGGTTGCAAAGCTGAACCTTAAAGGAATGTCCAGAAGGGCACCACCAGGAGTGGAGCCTATGGTTAAATTCGACTCCACCTGGGAAACCTCAACCATGCCAGCTACAGAACAGATGCACACTTTGCAAGCTTAATTCCGTTAACGAACGAGACTCCGTCATGCCCCGCGGTCCGAGTCCGGCTTACTAGAGGGACACGTGAGGCTCTGGCACATGAGATTGGCCAATAACTGGTGTGTCATGCCCTTACATGTCCGTGGCTGCATGTGCGCTACACTGAAAAGGCCAGCGTTTGTCGCTTACAGGTGCAGATAACCCGCTGAACAACGTTAGTGATGGGGATCACTGATTACAATTATTACCCGCGAACAATGATTTCCCAGTAAGTGCAGGTCAACCGCAGTTCTGGAATTAGGCCTAACCGTCATTCCTGAAAAAAATGAAAAACTTACGTGTGCAAACCACAGGTGCTGTAGCTTGCTTAACAGCTCGCCAGCCGTTCTCACGCCCAGTATGGATTACACGTGATTGCACAAAGGTGTGAAAGGGTACCGTATCCCCAGATAAGATGTATGGATAGCGTACACATTCAAAATATATGTCTATACATCAGGAGGCAGGCTCAGACGGTGTTAGGCCCAGTATGGATTGCACGTGATTGCACAAAGGTTAGAAAGGGTACCGTATCCCCAGATAACATGTATGGATAGCGTACACATTCAAAATATATGTCTATACATCAGGAGGCAGGCTCAAACGGTGTCAGGCACAGTATGGATTTGACGGCCCAGACTACACAGCGGAGGAGCAGGGAGAGGTAAAGATTGCAAACTCGTGGGCGTCGGTACTGGCACTGGGCCCCTCATAGTACGGCGGTGTGTCTGACGGCGGGTGTGCACCACCACCGTCAGAGACACTTGATTGCACTATGAGGGACCCTGTGCCAGTGCCCGCGCCCAAGAGTCGGCCTACCCACCTGTCCAGGGCAACGGCACTCGCACGGTGTCGTGCGCTAGGTGGTGACCCCGGCCATGGGGGGGGAGGCAGCACAGTTAGGGAGTTTTAGAAAGTGGCATATGTTGATGTTGGACATTCAGCTGATGCAAAAGGTGAAATAGGTCAAGTCCCAGGAAGAGGTGGACCAAAGCAAGCCATTTTTCTGTCACCCTATGTGTCATCAGGGGAAGGTGGGACAAAATCCTTGGAAACCCATGCGTGGTTCATTTTAATGAAGGTTAGATCATCCACATTTTGGGTTGACAGACGGGTCCTTTTTTCTGTCAGGATTGATCCAGCTGCACTGAAGACTCTTTCCGATAGCACACTTGCAGCTGGGCAAGCGAGCTCCTGTAAGGCATATTGTGCCAATTCAGGCCAGGTGTCCAGTTTAGCGGCCCAATAGTCAAAGGGGAATGACCTGTGTGGGAGAACATTGATATGGGAGGAAAAGTAGTTTGTAACCATAGTTGACAACTGCTGTCTCCTGTCACTTTCCATCGATGCAGTATTACCAGTTGTGTGAGCGGTACTTGAAAAATCAGTCCACAACATTGTCATGAAACCCCTGTCTCCAACGCCACTTCTGCTGTGTGCACCACGAACACCTCTGCCAAGCTGACCCCGGCCCGTACGGCTCGTGTGAGAACCATCACCGCTGCTGTGTGCTGGGAATGCCTCAAGCAACCGATTTACCAGAGTTGCTTGTTTATTAGCCAATATTAGGTCAAGGTTCTCCTGTGGCATGATGTTTTGTAATTTGCCTTTATAGCGTGGATCCAGGATGCTGGCCAACCAGTAGTCGTCATCGCTCATCATTTTGGCAATGCAGGGGTCCCTTTTTAAGATCTGCAAGGCATAATCTGACATGTTGGCCAATGTTCCCGGTGTCAATGATGCACTGCGAGTGCTGGTTGGAGGAGCACTTTCTGGCAAATCCACATCCCTCCAGTCACGCACAAACCCTGTACCAGACCTTGCCACGCCAACATTTTCACTTGCCCCACGAGATGCATCCTCCTCCCCTAAGTAATCATCCCCATCATCATCCTCCTCCTCCTCTTCTTCCTCCACCTCGTCCAGGAGAGGTCCCTGAGCAGACAATGGCTGAATGTCATCAAGGATTCCCTCCTCCTCTTCCTCCTCATCAACATTGGCTGGAGACGCCTGCTCCTTAAGGTGCGTCAAAGTTTGCATGAGCAGACGTATAAGTGGGATGCTCATGCTTAGGATGGCGTCGTCTGCGCTTACCAGCCGTGTGCATTCCTCAAAACACTGAAGGACTTTACAGAGGTCTTTCAGCTTCGACCACTGCACACCTGTCAACTCCATGTCTGCTCTCAAAGTGCCTGGCCGTGTATCCTCCCACAAATGCATTATGGCCTGCCTCTGCTCGCACAGCCGCTCCACCATGTGCAGGGTGGAGTTCCACCTTGTTGCAATGTCGATAATGAGGCGGTGGTTGGGAAGGTGGAGCAATCGCTGCAGCTTCTGCATACAAACGGAGTGTACAAGCGACCAGCGGATATGCGCGCACAGTCTTCGCACCTTCTGGAGCAGGGCTGTTAACTCCGGATAATTTTTGAGGAAGCACTGCACCACCAGGTTCAAGGTGTGAGCCAAGCATGGTATGTGGCTGAGTTTTGAAAGGGCTATGGCTGCCACAAAATTACGGCCGTTATCACTAACTACCTTGCCTGCCTCAAGATGTACACTGCCCAGCCATGACTCAGTTTGTCGTTTCAAGTACTCGGCCAGCACCTCGGCGGTGTGTCTGTCGCCCAAACACATCATCTGCAACACAGCCTGCTGACGCTTTCCACTAGCTGCTCGATAGGGGGACACCTCGTGTGCAACAGTGGCAGCTGCAGATGGAGTGCTCATACGACTGCGCTCTGTGGACGAGCTTTCGCTTCTGGAGAAGGAGGAGGGTGGAACGCCTACAGCCAACTGTTTCCTATACCGTGGGCTAGGCAGCACTGTCCCACCACCGCTGTCCCCTGTGGACCCTGCATCCACCACATTAACCCAGTGCGCAGTGATGGACACGTAACGGCCCTGGCCATGCCGACTGGACCATGCATCAGTTGTGAGGTGCACCTTTCCACTCACTGACTGCTTGAGTGCATGGACAATGCGGTCTTTTACATGATGGTGGAGGGCTGGGATGGCTTTGCGAGAGAAGAAGTGGCGACTGGGTAGGTCATAGCGTGGTACTGCATAGGCCATGAGTTCGCGGAAAGCTGCGCTTTCCACCAACCGATAGGGCATCATCTCAAACGAGATTAGTTTGGCAATGTGGGCGTTCAAACCCAGTGTACGTGGATGAGAGACTGAGTACTTTCTTGACCTACTCATAGTGTCTGGGAGGGTGAGCTGGACTTGAGAGCTGCATATGGTGGAAGTAGCGGTGGACAGGGCGGACTGAGAGAGGGTTGATGATGGTGATGGAGTTGGTGTTCTTTCTGATGGCCTAGATTCAGTATTTCGTTGATATAACAGTGGGATTCCCTGACTCCTGTGGCCTTGCAACGACACCTCAACATTTGCTGCTGTGCTAACCGGTGGGCTTACAGTGGGGGAAACAATGTAGCGTTGCTGACTACCTTCTTTGTGATCAGTTGCACATGTGGCACTTGAGGTTTGGTGTTGTGTCCACGCTTGCAAGTGCATGGTGGTTAAATGTCTAAGCATGCAACTGGTATTCAAATTTTTCAGATTTTTCCCTCGGCTAATGGTCTTTGCGCACTTCTTACAGATAACCTTAACCTGATCATGAGGATTTTGTTCAAAAAAGTGCCACACTGCACTCTTCCTACTTTGGCAGACATTTTGCGGCCTAGCACGCTGTGATCTTTTGACCCTCTGGACAAGCTGTCCAGCAACTCTTTTGATTTTTGGAACCTGTCTTTGGAGTGCTCCGGGCCTGCCAGATAACAGCTGTTGCGATGTCGATGTCTGCTGTGGATGCTCCTCATCTGAGCTATTGGAAGCAGCACCCTCTTCCCCCAATGGATGCCAATCTTGGTAAACAACTGCGTCATCCATCACCTCCTCTTCAATGTCATGTGCACCTTCCTCTGTGTCACCGTGTATGGTGGTATAGTGTGCGGGAAGGGGCACCAGAGTCTCATCAGGGTCAGAATCTGGCTCTGTACACTGCGAGGACAATGTAGTGCTCTGAGTGAATGTACCAGCAGAATCATCTATCAGCGGCTGTGCATCAGTGCACTCCATGTCAGATTCATCTTGGCCTGGGTAATTCACCATTTCACTTGATAATCCAGGCATGGTATGTGAAAACAGCTCCATGGAGTAATCAGTAGTATGGCCTGCGTCATCCTTCAATCTTGGTTGGGGTGAAGGACACAAGGAAAGGTGTGGTTCATGAACATGAGCCTGCAATGACGACTCAGTGCTTTTACTTTTTACAACTTCAGAAGAGGAGGCGATAGAGCTGGAGGCTGAGTCAGCAATGTAAGACAAAACTTTTTCCTGATGCTCTGGCTTTAAAAGCGGTTTGCCAACTCCTAGAAAACTAAGCCTTCGAAGCCTTATGGAGCCAGACGATGACGCATGCTCAACACCTCCTGCGTTCGGTCCTATTTTGCTCTTGCCACTACCATCATATCCACCACCAACAGCATCATTACCAGCTGCCAACCCCCGCCCAATTCCACGGCCTCTTCCACCAGCCTTCCTCATTTTTTGTTGAAATGTAGACAAAATCCAACAAACTATATAGTAATGTAAAACAAGGTACAAGGTGTCTATAGGACAGGGGAGATTTTGAATTTCTGCACACACTTGTGGACACTGGACACTTATGGATTGTGTGAGGCCCACTGAATATCACAGCGCTATGTCACAGGCTCGATGGCACAGGTGTGAAAAAAGTGACTACAGGATAAGGGAGATTTTGAATTTCTGCACACACTAGTGGACACTGGACACTTTTGGATTGTGTGAGGCCCACTGAATATCAGAGCGCTATGTCACAGGCTCGATGGCACAGGTGTGAAAAAAGTGACTACAGGATCACAGAGATTTTGAATTTCTGCACACACTAGTGGACACTGGACACTTTTGGATTGTGTGAGGCCCACTGAATATCAGAGCGCTATGTCACAGGCAGAAATTGGCTAGTGTATCACAAACTACAAGGTGTATGTAGAATTGGGCCGAATAGGAATCTCCCTGTAAGAACGGAACAAGTCCTCCACTTATCCTTCCACAGTGACACACAGATAGCTTCACTGTGGCTGTGATAACAGCCGTTACACGGTACTGAGAGGAGCGTGCACGTACACGGCTGTCCGGTGTACGTAAAATTGTCAAGCTCCGAGTTTTTTAAGTATACAGACTGACACACGCTGTCTCTCTATAGTTTTGAATGTGATCAAACAGCAAATATATTTAACTGTTTGAAAGCTAGACAAAACTAGTAGGTGCAGGTCTGTAATAACGGAACATGTCCTCGACTTATTCTCACAGAGTGACACACAGATAGCTTCACTGTGGCTGTGATAACAGCCATTACACGGTACTGTGTGAGGAGCGTACACCGCTGTATGGCGTGAAAAAATGCAAGCTCAGTACCTCAGCAGGACAAAAAAAAAATTGGGATTGCTTTTAAAAAAGCAGTTTGCAGAGCAGTGGGTAAACAGCAATGCAGCTGTCAGGAAGCCTTAGAAGGCAGCCTAACAACCAACACCGCTGATCCACCACAATATAGCCTCCCCTTGCACTGCACACACAGTGACTGGTGTGTTGTACAGGCAAAATCGCTAGCAGCAGAAGCAGTTTTTTTTTCTTCCCTGCCTAACGCTCTCCCTACAGAATCAGCAGCAGCAACCTCTCCATATGCTAAGATCGGCAGAAGTAAGATGGCGGTCGGCGTGCACGCCCTTTTATAACCCCTGTGACGCCTACCAAAGCAAGCCAATCACTTGCATGCCCTTCTGAAAGATGGTGGTGACCCCTGCCTATGTCATCAAGTTGTCCACAGTGTCCGTGGATCCTGATTGGCTGAAAAAGAGCGCAAAACAAACTTTTGAAATGCGACTTTGGCGCGTAAGTCGCCGACCTCGTGGCCGACCTCATCCTAGGGTCGGGTTTCGTTTCATGAAACCCGACTTTGCCAAAAGTCGGCGACTTTTGAAATTTTTCAACCCGTTTCGCTCAACTCTAGTCACACAGAGACGCTCACAGGCTCAGTATGGATTAGACAAGAATATAAAAAGTAGACAAAGTGTACAGTATCATCAGATAGCAGGTATATATAGCATAGTTTAAACATTAACAATGTACGTCTATATATCAGGAGTAGTGTGGAGCCACCAAGCTAGTGTTTTGGTTCGTCACACAGGAGGCAAGTTCGTCGAATGTTCGTCGAACCCCATTGAAAACAATGGCAGGCAAACACAAACACATACAAACACATAGAAAACAATTACAAAACACCTTAAAAGGTGTCCCAAAGCAGAGAAAATGCTCAGAAGACAAAAATTACATATGGAAAAGGGCAACTACATTTAGAAAAGAGGTGGAGGAGTAAAAGGAGGAGGTGGAGGAGACACAGATATAGGCTTGTCATTCCCTTATGAAGTCAAGAAAGGCTGGAATAAAAATGTAAAATACCAACCAAAAAAAAAAATTCTGAAATCGAACACGATCATATACCGTCAGACTTCCCACCAATAAATTATGCCAACTGGCGATCGGGCGGCGTTATTCCCATGAATCTCCAAGCAGCGTCCATGAAGGCAAAGTGTTTGCTTTCCGGGGGCTGTATGATTGCAAAGCTGAACCTTAAAGGAATGTCCAAAAGGGCACCACCAGAAGTGGAGCCTGTGGCATAATTGGACTCCACCCGGGAAACCACAACCATGCCACCTCAAGAAAAGATGCACATATTGAAAGCTTTGTCGATTGTGTGTGTGGTGTGGTATGTCCGTTTGTAATTGTGCTAGCAATTTGATAGCTTTATGCCGTTAACGAACGAGACTCCGGCATGCCTCCGCGGTATGCGTCAAGCTTACTACAGGGATATGCGAGGCTCTGGCACTATCATGGTCTATCATGGCGTTACATGACTGGGGCTGCATGCGCGCTACACTGAAAGGACCAGCTTTTGTCGCTTACAGGTGCAGATAACCAGCAGAACACCGTTAGTGATGGGGATGTGTGATTCCAATTATTCCCTGCGAACGATGATTTCCCAGTAAGTGCAGGTCAACCGCAATTCCTGAATTAGGCCTAACCGGCATTCCTGAAAAAATGCAAAAAATTACTTGTCCAAACCACAGTTGCTGTAGCTTGCTTAACAGCTCAGCAGCCGTTCTCAGGCCCAGTATGGATTCGACAAGATTCTAGAAAGTTGATAAAGGGTACAGTTTCACCGGGTAACACGTATATATGTATCATAGTTTACACATTAAAAACCTATGTCTATATATCAGGAGGCAGGCTCAGACGGTCTCAGGCCCAGTATGGATTAGACGTGATTGGACAAAGGTGAGAAAGGGTACCGTATGACTGGATAACAGGTATGTATAGAATAATTAACACATTAAAAACGTAGGTCTATATAACAGGAGGCAGGCTTAGACGGTCTCAGGCCCAGTATGGATTAGACGTGATTGGACAAAGGTGAGAAAGGGTACTGTATCACTGGATAACAGGTATGTATAGCATAGTTTACACATTAAAAACCTATGTCTATATAACAGGAGGCAGGCTCAGACAGTCTCAGGCCCTGTATGGATTAGACGTGATTGGACAAAGGTGAGAAAGGGTACCATATCACAGGATAACAGGTATGTATAGCATAGTTTACACATTAAAAATGTAGGTCTATATATCAGGAGGCAAGCTCAGACGGTCTCAGGCCCAGTATGGATTAGACGTGATTGGACAAAGGTGAGAAAGGGTAACGTATCACCGGATTACAGGTATGTATAGCATAGTTTGCACATTAAAAACCTATGTCTATAGATCAGGAGGCAGGTTCAGATGGTCTCAGGCCCAGTATGGATTTGACCAGCTTGTACAAGTACAAAGTTGAGAAAGGGTACATTATCACTGGATAGCAGGTATATATAGCATAGTTTAAATATTTAAAATCTCCATGTTCTCAGTATGGATTAGACAACAATCTAAAAAGTAGAAAAAAGGAAATGTATTTGAAGCGTACGCCAGTATACACTTTTGGTAGTATTTTTAAATCTTCATATATATTTCTGTCTCAGTAAGACAGTCCAGACTCTCCGCAATAGGAAATGAGATGCATACAATTACTGACATAAATTCTAGTGAATGCAGAAATCTATCTAGGAATTCCTATTCACAGGATAAACTTCTATCACAATTCTCAGAGGCGATGCAGACCCTCAATTAATTAGTGTGTGGAGACAGCGAAAACCTTTCTTTGTGAAGAAAGTGTTGCTGTATCGCAGTACCGTTGATCCCATCGCCATTACTCATATCCATATAATTTTGATCACAGGGAGAGATGTAAACATGGTGCTCACTGCCTATCATGCTCTGTCACGTAACATTGGAGTGCAAAAGACAGAAGCCACAGGCCGTAGGTGATTCATTTGGATTGGCATGAGAGGGCACATTTAAAAATATGCCCTGGAATGTCACACGTCTGTGGGTAGGAAAACTGTGAAAGCTGATGAGTAACCACCACTGCATCTCATTGTGAGTCGATGTCCATAAGAAATGGAAGCCATTGATTATCTGAAGCTAGATCCTGGCCAGCGGGACAGGGCATAACTACGTCTTAACTAGTGTTGAGCATTCCGATACCACAAGTATCGGTTATCGGCCGATACTTGCTGTATCGGAATTCCGATACCGACTTCCGATATTTTTTCAATATCGGAAGTCGGCATCGGAATCGGAAGTTCAAAGTTGATTGACAGCCTGACGTCATCATGATGCGTGGTGTGTGCGCATCATGATGCGCCGTCATTTCGGGCCTTCCGGGGGTCTCTGCCGGCCTGCCGGGGGGCTGTGTGGACTGCCCGGGGTCTGTACCGGCCTGCCGGGGGGCTGTGCTGGCCTGCCGGTGGTCTGTGCACCCTGTGGGGGTCTGTACCGGCCTGCCGGGGGGCTGTGCTGATGTCCGGGGGTCTGTGCAAGCATCGTCCGATGGGACTACAAGTCCCATCTGGCGATGCCTGCTACCATGACAGTGATTGACACATTAGCCAATGATGGGACAGTATGTGTTAAATGTTAAAAAAAAAAAAAATACTACATACATACTACATGCATGCTACATACATACTACATGCTACATACATACTACATACATACCACATACATACTACATACATACTACATACTTACCACATACATACCACATACATACCACATATATACCACATATATACCACATACATACTACATACATACTACATACATAACACATATATACTACATGCATGCTACATACATACTACATGCTACATATATACTACATACATACTACATACATACATACTACATATATACTACATGCATGCTACATACATACTACATGCTACATACATACTACATATATACTACATACATACTACATACATACTACATGCATGCTACATACATACTACATGCTACATACATACCACATACATACTACATACATACTACATACATACTACATGCATGCTACATACATACTACATGCTACATACATACTACATATATACTACATGCATGCTACATACATACTACATGCTACATACATACTACATATATACTACATGCATGCTACATACATACTACATGCTACATACATACTACATATATACTACATGCATGCTACATACATACTACATGCTACATACATACTACATATATACTACATACATACTACATACATACTACATGCATGCTACATACATACTACATGCTACATACATACCACATACATACTACATACATACTACATGCTACATACATACTACATATATACTACATGCATGCTACATACATACTGCATGCTACATGCATGCTACATACATACTACATACATACTACATGCTACATACATACCACATATATACTACATACATACTACATACAATACATTCATACAATACATACATAGACATACAGTACATATAACATAGAGTAACATACTTACCAATACTTGTCACATTGTTCCCCGAAGCCATTGTCTTTTACGGAATAAATATTAACATAACAAACCACAAAAATACTCACCCATGATCCGAAGCAGTCCACGAGTGTGTCCCACGACGATCTTAGGTAGAGAACTGCAGCATCAGCTGTTGCTGCCGTTCTCTACGGGCTGCAGGAATCCAATGACGGAAGGTAGGTATCCTTCCGCACTGTATTCCTCCGCCACTTAAAAAAAAAAAAGTCCCTAGTCTCACTTTATGCCATTGCTGTGTGGGAAATTCCCACGCAGCAATGGCATAAAGTGAGACTAGGGACTTTTTTTTTTTTAAGTGGCGGAGGAATACAGTGCGGAAGGATACCTACCTTCCGTCATTGGATTCCTGCAGCCCGTAGAGAACGGCAGCAACAGCTGATGCTGCAGTTCTCTACCCAAGATCATCGTGGGACACACTCGTGGACTGCTTCGGATCGTGGGTGAGTATTTTTGTGGTTTGTTATGTTAATATTTATTCCGTAAAAGACAATGGCTTCGGGGAACAATGTGACAAGTATTGGTAAGTATGTTACTCTATGTTATATGTACTGTATGTCTATGTATGTATTGTATGAATGTATTGTATGTAGTATGTATGTAGTATATATGTGGTATGTATGTAGCATGTAGTATGTATGTAGTATGTATGTAGCATGCATGTAGCATGCAGTATGTATGTAGCATGCATGTAGTATATATGTAGTATATATGTAGCATGTAGTATGTATGTAGTATGTATGTGGTATGTATGTAGCATGTAGTATGTATGTAGCATGCATGTAGTATGTATGTAGTATGCATGTAGTATGTATGTAGCATGTAGTATGTATGTAGTATGTATGTAGCATATATGTAGTATGTATGTAGCATGTAGTATATATGTAGTATATATGTAGCATGTAGTATGTATGTAGTATGTATGTGGTATGTATGTAGCATGTAGTATGTATGTAGCATGCAGTATGTATGTAGTATATATGTAGTATGTATGTAGCATGTAGTATATATGTAGTATGCATGTTGCATGCATGTAGTATATATGTAGTATGTATGTTGCATGTAGTATATATGTAGTATGCATGTTGCATGCATGTAGTATATATGTAGTATGTATGTTGCATGTAGTATATATGTAGTATGAATGTAGCATGTATGTAGTATGTAGTATGAATGTAGCATGTATGTAGTATGCATGTTGTATGTATGTAGCATGTATGTAGCATGTAATTTTTTTTTTTTTTTTTTTTTTTTTTTTACATTCAACACATTAGCCGGATGATGGGACTACTACTGTCCCATCATTGGCTAATGTGTCAATCACTGTCATGGTAGCAGGCATCGCCCGATGGGACTTGTAGTCCCATCGGACGATGCATGCACAGACCCCCGAAGCCTGCACAGCCCCCCGGCAGGCCGGCACAGCCCCCCGGAGCCTGCACAGCCCCCCGGCAGGCCGGCACAGCCCCCCGGCAGGCCGGCACAGCCCCCCGGAGCCTGCACAGCCCCTCGGCAGGCCGGCACAGCCCCCCGGCAGGCCGGCACAGCCCACCGGAGCCTGCACAGCCCCCCGGCAGGCCGGCACAGACCACCGGAGCCTGCACAGACCCCCTGGCAGGCCGGCACAGCCCCCCGAAAGGCCCGTACAGACCCCAGAGAGGCTGTACAAGGGAAAAACAGGATTTTTCTTATTCCGATACCGGAAGTCCCATAGACTTGAATGGGACTTCCGGTATCGGAATCGGCGATACCGATACTTTTTTTTAAGATCGGCCGATCCATTCCGATCCGATACTTTGAAGTATCGGACGGTATCACTCAACTCTAGTCTTAACCATCATCTTCTAACAGTTCACCAAATTTGTAGTGGCAGTCCCAGTGAAGGATTTGACAGCCCAGACTACACAGCGGAGAAGCAGGGAGAGGTAAACATTGCAAATGCTGGGGCCCTGCCAAAGCAAGGGTGGCCCACTCGTGGGCGTCGGTACTGGCACTGGGCCCCTCATAGTACGGTAGTGTGTCTGACGGCGGGTGTGCACCCCCACCGTCAGAGACACTTGATTGCACTGTGAGGGACCCTTTGCCAGTGCCTGTGCCCAAGAGTCGGTCCACACACCTGTTCAGGGCAACGGCACTCGCACGGTTGCGTGCGCCAGTTGGTGACCCCGGCCATGGGGGGAGGAGGCAGCCTAGTTAGGGAGGTTTAAAAAATGGCATATGTTGATGTGGGACATTCACCTGCTGCTAAAGGCAAAATTGGTCAAGTCCCAGGAAGAGGCGGACCAAAGAAAGCCATTTTTCTGTCACCCTATGTGTCATCAGGGTAAGGTGTGACAAAATCCTTGGAGACCCATGCATGGTTCATTTTAATGAAGGTTAGATCATCCACATTTTGGGTCGACAGACGGGTCCTTTTTTCTGTTAGGATTGATCCAGCAGCACTGAAGACTCTTTCCAATAGCACACTTGCAGCTGGGCAAGCGAGCTCCTGTAAGGCATATTGTGTCAATTCAGGCCAGGTATCCAGTTTAGCTGCCCTATAGTCAAAAGGGAATGACCTGTGAGGGAGAACATTGATATGGGAGGAAAAGTAGTTTGTAACCATAGTTGACAACTGCTGTCTCCTGTCACTTTCAATTGATGCAGTATTACCAGTCGTGGGAGCGGGACTTGAAAAATCAGTCCACAACATGGTCATGAAACCCCTGTCTCCAACGCCACTTCGGATGTGTGCACCACCAACACCTCTTCCAAGTTGCCCCCGGCCCCTACGGCTCATGTGACAACCATCACCGCTGCTGTGTGCTGGGAATGCCTCAACCAACTGGTTTACCAGAGTTGCTTGTTTGTTAGCCAACATGAGGTCAAGGTTCTCCTGTGGCATGATGTTTTGTAATTTGCCTTTATATCGTGGATCCAGGATGCTGGCCAACCAGTAGTCATCATCGTTCATCATTTTGGCAATGTGGGGGTCCCTTTTTAGGATCTGCAAGGCATAATCTGACATGTGGGCCAATGTTCCCGGTGTCAATGATGCACTGCGAGTGCTGGGTGGAGGAGCACTTTCAGGCAAATCCACATCCCTCCAGTCACGCACAAACCCAGTACCAGACCTTGCCACGCCAACATTTTTTCTTGCCCAACGAGAAGCATCCTCCTCCCCTAAATAATCATCCCCATCATCATCCTCCTCCTCCTCTTCTTCCTCCACCTAGTCCATGACACTTCCCTGAACAGACAATGGCTGACTGTCATCAAGGCTTCCCTCCTCCTCTTCCTCATCATCCTCGGCTGCAGACGCCTGCTCCTTGATGTGCGTCAAAGTTTGCATGAGCAGACGCATAAGTGAGATGCTCATGCTTATGATGGCGTCGTCTGCGCTTACCAGCAGTGTGCATTCCTCAAAACATTGAAGGACTTTACAGAGGTCTTTCAGCTTCGACCACTGCACACTTGTCAACTCCATGTCTGCCCTCAAAGTGCCTGCCCGTGTATCCTCCCACAAATGCATTACAGCCTGCCTCTGTTCGCACAGCCGCTCAACCATGTGCAGGGTGGAGTTCCACCTTGTTGCAACGTCGATAATTAGGCGATGCTTGGGAAGGTGGAGCAATCGCTGCAGCTTCTGCATACGATTGGAGTGTACCGGCGACCAGCGGATGTGCGAGCACAGTCTTCGAACCTTATAGAGCAGGCCTGTTAACTCCGGATTATTAGTGAGGAAGCACTGCACCACCAGGTTCAAGGTGTGAGCCAAGCAAGGTATGTGTCTGAGTTTTGAAAGGGCTATGGCTGCCACAAAATTCCGGCCATTATCACTAACTACCTTGCCTGCCTCAAGATGTAGACTGCCCAGCCATGACTCAGTTTGTCACTGAAAGTAGTCGGCCAGTACCTCCTCCGTGTGTCTGTCGCCCAAACACATCATCTGCAACACAGCCTGCTGACGCTTTCCACTAGCTGATCGATAGTGGGACACATCGTGTGCACCACTGTCAGCTGCGGATGCAGTGCTCGTGCAACTGTGCTCTGTGGACGAGCTTTCGCTTCTGGAGGAGGAGGAGGGTCGAATGCCTACAACCAACTGTTTCCTATACTGTGGGCTAGGCAGCACTGTGCCATCACAGCTGTCCCCTGTGGACCCTGCATCCACCACATTAACCCAGTGCGCAGTGATGGACACGTAACGGCCCTGGCCATGCCTACTGGACCATGCATCAGTTGTGAGGTGCACCTTTCCACTCACTGATTGCTTGAGTGCATGGACAAAGCGGTCTTTTACATGAAGGTGTAGGCCTGGGATGGCTTTGTGAGAAAAGAAGTGGCGACTGGGTAGGTCATAGTGTGGTACTGCGTAGGCCATGAGTTCGTGGAAAGCTGCGCTTTCAACCAACCGATAGGTCATCATCTCTAACGAGATTAGTTTGGCAATGTGGGCGTTCAAACCCAGTGTACGCGGATGAGAGGATGAGTACTTTCTTGTCCTACTCATAGTCTCTGGTAGGGTGAGCTGGACTTGAGAGCTGCATATGGTGGAACTATCAGTGGACATGGTGGACTGAGAGAGGGTTGATGATGGTGATGGAGTTGGTGTTCTTTCTGATGGCCTAGATTCAGTCTTTCGTTGCAATAACAGTGTGATTCCCTGACTGATTTGCCCTTGCGATGACAACTCAACATTTGCTGCTGGTGGTGTGCTAACCGGTGGACTTACAGTGGGGGAAACAATGTAGCGTTGCTGACTACCTTCTTTGGGAGCAGTAGCACATGTGGTACGTGAGTTTTCGTAGTCCGTCCACGCTTGCAAGTGCATGGTGGTTAAATGTCTTAGAATGCAACTGGTATTCAAATTTCTCAGATTTTTCCCTCGGCTAAAGGTCTTTGCGCACTTCTTACAGATAACCTTTGCCTGATCATTAGGATTTTGTTCAAAAAAGTGCAACACTGCACTCTTCCTACTATGGAAGTCATTTTGAGGCCTTGCACGCTGTGTTATTTTGACCGTCTGGCCAAGCTGTCCTGCAACTCTTTTGGTTTTTGTAACCCGTTTTTGGACTGCTCTGGGCCTGGCAGATAACAGCTGTTGCGATGTCGATGCCCGCTGCGGATGCTCCTCCTCCTCTTCTGAGCTTTTGGCAGCGGTACCCTCTACCCCGAATGGATGCCAATCTGGGTCAACAACTGGGTCATCTATCACCTCCTCTTCCATGTCATGTGCACCTTCCTCTATGTCACCGTGTATGGTGGTATAGTATGCGGGAAGGGGCACCTGAGTTTCATATGGGTCAGATTCTGGCTCAGTACACTACGAGGACAATGTAGTGCTCTGAGCGAATGTACCAGCAGAATCATCTATCATTGACTGTGCATCAGTACACTCCATGTCAGATTCATCTTTGCCTGGATAATTCACGATTTGACTTGATAACCCAGGCATGGTATGTGAAAACAGCTCTATGGAGTAATCTGTAGTGTGGCCTGCCTCATCCTTCAATTTTGTTTGGGGTGAAGGACACAAGGAAAGGTGTGGTTCATGAACATAAGCCTCCAATGATGACTCAGTGCTTTTATTTTTTAAAACTTCAGAAGAGGAGGCGATAGAGCTGGAGGCTGAGTCAGCAATGTAAGCCAAAACTTGTTCTTGAAGCTCTGGCTTTAAAAGCCGTTTACTTACTCCCAGAAAAGGGAGCCTTTGAGGCCTTGTGGAGCCAGACGATGACGCAGGCTCAACACCTCCTGCATTAGGTGCTATTTTGATTTTGCCACTACCAGCAGATCCACCACCAACACCATCCTTACCAGCTGCCAACCCCCGCCCACTTCCACAGACTCTTCCACCACACTTCCTCATTTTTGGGGAAAATGTACCCAAAAAAACACCAGCTATATAGTACTGTAAAGCAAGGTACATGGTGTATATAGTAGTGGGGAGAATTGGAATCTCTGTAGACTTCAGGACACAGTTGGATTCTGTCAGGCCCTGTTTATTTTACACCGCAATGTGACAGGTAGATTCTGGATGGTGTAATAAAGGTGTATAGAGGACTGTGGAGAATTGGAATCTCTGTAGACTTCAGGACACAGTTGGATTCTGTCAGGCTCGGTTTATTTTACACTGCAATGTGACAGGCAGATTCTGGATGTTGTAAGAAAGGTGGATAGAGGACTGTGGAGAATTGGAATCTCTCTACACTTCAGGGCACAGTTGGATTCTGTGAGGCCCTGTGTCTATAACACCGCTATGTGACCGGCAGAAATTGCCTAGTGTATGACAAACTACAAGGTGTATATAGAATTGGACAGAATTGGAATCTCCCTAGAGTGTAGGTCTGTAAGAACGGACAAACTCCTCGGCTTTTCCTTACAGAGTCACACACTTAGATAGCTTCAATTTGGCCGTGATAACAGCCCTTACACGGAACTGAGAGAGGAGCATGCACGTACACCACTGTACGGTGTATGTAAAATTATCAAGCTACGTGTTTTTGTATAAGGACTGACACACGCTGTCTCTCTCTAGTTTTGAATGTAATCAAACAGCAAATATATTAAACTGTTTGACAAACGGACAAAACTATAAGATGTAGCTCTGTAAGAACGGACAAACTCCTCGACTTTTCCTTACAGAGTCACACACGTAGATAGTTTAAATTTGGCCGTGATAACAGCCGTTACACGGTACTGTTTGAGGAGCGTACACCGCTGTTCGGTGTGTGAAAAAATGAACGCTCACTACCTCACCAGGACAAAACAATACAATTTGGATTGCTTTCAAAAAAGCAGTTTGAACACCAGTGTGCACACAGCAATGCAGATAGCCTTAATAGGCAGGCTAATCACCACCAGCGCTGCTGCACAAAAGCAAAAATCTTCACCTTTCACTGCACAGTAACTACAGTGAAAAGCGCTAGCAGCAGAAGCAGTTTTTTTTTCTTTTTGCCTTTCGAACGCTCTCCCTACAGAATCAGCAGCTGCAGCAGCTCTCCCTATTCTGAGATCAGCATGAGTAACATGGCGGTCGGCGTCCCCGCCCTTTTATACCCCCTGTGATGCCACACAAAGCAAGCCAATCACTTGCATGCCCTTCTCCAAGATGGTGGTGACCGCTGCCTATGTCATCACGCTGCCCACAGTGTCCGTTCTTCCTGATTGGCTGAAAAAGGGCACTAAAGCATCTTTTGAAAGGCCACTTTGGCTCTAAAGTTGCCGACCTCATGGCCGACATCACGCTAAGGTCGGGTTTCGTTTCATGAAACCCAACTTTGGCGAAAGTCAGCGACTTTTGAATTTTTTTTGACCCGTTTCACTCAACTCTACTCCTGAAACCATTGCATACATTGGGTATTGACTCTACCGGGTATTTATAGCGATATAGAGATATATAAGCCATTCCATCTAACAATTATTACGGCTAATGTTTCTTTTTTTATCATTATCCACATGACTTAATAGGCTCTATGACAAATTTCACTGCGGTGACACTGCTTACCTGTTTTTTTCCATGATGCTTAATTGAAAGGTGTATGCCTTTTCATTTCTCATTGTAGCAACACCTCTGTACCTTTAATATATCTGCCAATCTTTAACCCTTTCTCCTTGTTTTCGATGCCTCCATGTAGATATATTATCCTGTCGCATCAGTACAATATCTTATAATTAGTGTTGAGCATTCCGATACTGCAAATATCAGGTATCGTATGAATGTAGTATACATGGAGTATGTATGTAGTATGTAGTATGTATGTATGTTGTATGAATGTTGTATATATGTAGTATGTATGTAGTATGTATGTAGTATGTATTTTTTTTACATTCAACACATTAGCCGGATAATGGGACTACTACTGTCCCATCATTGGCTAATGTGTCAATCACTGTCATTGTAGCAGGCATCGCCCGATGGGACTTGTAGTCCCATCGGACGATGCCTGCACACACACAAGACCCCCAGCAGGCCCGCACAGACCCCCGGCAGCTGGCACAGGCCCCTGGCAGGCCCGTACAGACCCCCGATAGCCGGCACAGGCCCCCGGCAGGCCCGTACAGACCCCCAACAGCCGGCACAGGCCCCCGGCAGGCCCGTACAGACCCCCGGCAGCCGGCACAGACCCCCGGCAGGCCCGTACAGACACCCGGCAGCTGGCACAGGCCCATACAGACCCCCGGCAGCCGGCACAGGCCCCCGGCAGGCCCGTACAGACCCCCAACAGCCGGCACAGGCCCCTAGCAGTCCCGCACAGACCCCGACAGCTAGCACAGGCCCCCGGCAGGCCCGTACAGACCCCCAGCAGCCGACACAGGTCCACGGCAGGCCTGTACAGACCCCCGGCAGGCCCGCACAGACCCCGCCTGCACACACAGACACGCACAGTGTCCGCCCACGCACCGCCCACACTCTTCCTCCCTCCCGAACTGGATGTGCAAGGAAAGAAAGGTTTTTTTTTTAATTCCGATATTTCTGTCCCACTGACTTGAATGGGACTTCCGGTATCGGAATCGGCGATACCCGATACTTTTTGGGTATCGGTCCGATCCAATCCTATCCGATATTTCTCTATATCGGATGGTATCGCTCAACACTACTTATAATCAATCTACGTTTTGTAGATGCCTATTGTAAATAATCTTATTTGTAAATATTGTATATATTTTTCTATCATAATATTTTTCTCATTGTTGTATTTGCTTTTTTCCAGCGACTATATGATAAAGGCCATCAATTGGCCAAAACGTCTCAAACTGTCGCTTCACCTATCAGCATCAAATAAATACTCACCTGAAGCATTATTTTTCTTGTACGTGTGTATTGATTTTTCTGAACATAGTAATGAGGGTGTCGGGCTGACATCTTTTCATTACTAAGCTTTGGGCTTGGTGTCAATGACAGCTGCTGACACCAAGCCCTATTCCCATTACTGCATCAGAATGAAAAAAGGTGGTGTTGAACCAAGAAATTACATCACAAAACTTTTTTTTTATATCTCTATTTAGCTCATAAAAGCCTTCATTGCTGTACAAAAATGCATGCAAGAAATGCATACAAAACCGCGGCAAAAACGCACCAAAAATAACGGCAAAACGTGTTGTGGAAACCTTGCAGAAATTTCTGCAAGCAAATATTTCAGTTTTTCTTTTTTAATAAATTTGCAAAAATTTCTACATTTCTGAGTGTACATTAATGAGAAAAAAATGAATTTACCAAATGGTTGCAGTGAAACAAAGAGTGAAAATTTTAAAGTGGTCTGATTACTTTCCACACCCACTGTACATATTTTGCATTGAGGTCAAAGAATTTTAACCCCTAGTATCACTATATTCAAAGTAACCTGAAAGAATAACGTTGTCCTTGTATGACAATATTATTAATATTATTAATGCCATGTTTATCTCCTTTATTATAATTTGTTCTCTCCATTCTGGGGTTCATTGTCAGATCGTAAGAGTTATTGGCCCAATACCCTTGATATAGCTACACCCTTAAAGAAGCATCAGTAAAATATTGTCATACATGATAATACAGTACATTATGTTTTAAAAAAACAAAAGCAAGCTATGACAAATAAAAAAAATGTTTAGAAATCTAAGAAAAATTTATCTTGGTCCTTATATATAAAGTTGGGTCATTCCTTAAAAGGTTAATGAAAATTGTTTTCAACCTCCCAAACATTTCACAGATATGGGATGCAACTGCATATTCTGTTTGACCCAGTCTGTCCTTCTGCTACACAAAACGGATTAACTGTGAGCATATATCTGCCTAGAGCTAGCTTTTACTGCCAGCCATAAATCATTGCTTCTTCATATTTTAACAATGTCTCCGTTGTTGGTTCTGTATAAATGTCTGAGCATCTGGAGTTTTATTTTGCACTTATGCCATGTCTTTTATTATGCTATGTCTTCGACGTACCTTGCCATGTATTTGATCATTATAGGATTATTCCCAATTTGTCCTTTTATGGCATATCCACAGATTATGCCATAAATATATAATAGATTCAGGTTTTAACAATGCATCCGTCTCAAGAATGAGACCATGACTTGTGTGATGGTCAGTGAAGAGGTGGCCGGAATTTACATTTATTTGTAATGTAATTCCGACCGCCTCTGCTCTGATCCAGCAATCCGGCTAACTTCAGAGCAGCGAAAGGCGCCTTTCTACAACAATTCGGATCACCCTCGCAATTGCTGTTCTCTGACAGTTCCCACACGGCAATCAGTTTGGTGAAGGTCTAAACAGATTGAAATGTTAATTTAAGGACTGTCAAATAAATCTGCTATATGTTCAAACTATATATGTAATATGTACTTGGCGATAATAAATTTGATTGATTGATTGATTGATTGATTGAAACTAACCTGAGTGAAAGACTTATTGATATTATTGGATTACAGGTTGGAACCCTACGTAGGCACCAGAGTCGCTCAGCCAGGAGTGCTGTGTATCCATTTTCTTCATTAGAGCTAACTTCAATTATAGCATTTAGACTCTGTTTCTTACTGTATGCAACAGACCCAGCTCCTGTGCTATCTCCATACATGCAGCATGTACAGAGTTGATTATGCACCCCCAAGCACAATGGATCCCAGTTCAGTTGGTGCTGGAGCCTGCCCTGTCTTTACACAACAAGTCACTTTGGCAAATGCTGGATCAGTATGTGTAAGAATAATTTGGTTTAAGTATTTTTACTTTATAGAGACAAAAAGGCAAATTGGATATAATTTCACACTAAACCCCAAAAATGGGCCAGACAAAATTGTTGGCACCTTTCCAAAACTGTAGGTAAATAACTTTGTTTCAAACATGTGAAGCTCAATCACACTCACCTGTGGCAAATAAAAAGTGTGAGCAATATGAAAATCACACCTGAAACCAGCTAAAAAGGGGAGAAGTTGACTCAATCTTTCCATTGCATCTATGTGTGCTACACTAAGCATGGAGAACAGAAAGAGAAGAAGAGAACTGTCTGAAGAATTGAGAACCAAAATTGTTGAAAAATATCTACAATCTCAAGGTTACAAGTCGATCTCCAGAGAATTTCATGTTCCTTTGTCCACGGTGTGCAACATATTCAAGAAATTTGCAACATATGGCACTGTAGCTAATCTCCCTGGATGTGGACAGCAAAGAAAAACTGATGAAAGATTGCAGTGCTGAATTGTCCAGATGGTGGATAAGTAGTCCCTATCAAGTTTCAAAGTAATTCAAGCTGTCCTGCAGGCTAAGGGTGCACCAGTGTCAGCATGAACTATCCATCAATGTTTGGAATAAATAAAATGCTATCGCAGGTGACCCAGGAGGACCTCACTTCTGACACAGAGACATAAAAAGATAGACTATGGTTTACAAAAATATACTTGAGTAAGCCAAAACTCTTCATGGAAAGTGCCTTTAAGACGGATGACACCAACATAGAGCTTTTTGGTAAAGTATATCATTCTACATGAAAATAAATGAGGTCTGCAAAAAAAGAAAACAGTACCTACAGTCAAATATTGTGGGGGTTCAAATATGTTTTGGGTTTGATTCGCTGCCTTTGTCACTGAGTGCCCTGACTATGTACAAGGCATCATGAGATCTGAGGACAACAAAAGGATTTTGGGTCACAGTGTAATGCCCAGTGTCACAAAGCTCGGTTTGCATCTTAGATCATGAGTCTTCCAGCAGGAAAATTACTCCAAACATACTTCAAGAACTGCCAGAGATGGATAGAAATTAAGCATTGGAGAGCTGTGAATCGAACAGCAGAGAGTCCAGATCTAATTTCCATTAAAAAACTTTGGAGAGATCTTAAAATTGCTGTTGGGAGAATGCAAACTTCAAATATGAGAGAGCTGAAGTGTTTTGCAAAAGAAGAGTGGTCCAAAATTCCAGTTGAAATGTGTAAGAATCTTGTTGATGGTTATGGGAAGCAATTGATTGCAGAAATGTATTCCAAAGCTTGCACAACCAAGTATTAAGTTGAGGGTGCCACAATTTTGTCCTGATCATTTTGGGAGTTTTATGTGAAATAGACATGTGTATAGCAAAACTTGTGTAATTGCAATAATTTTCTGGGATGAAAACTTCATTTTCTGTAACAATTTCAAGGGTGCTACCTAGAGATGAGTGACTTTGCCTCCGGGAGGGTCGAGTCGGGTTTCCCAAAAGTCGAGTCGAACAAAATCGGCTGACTATCGGCAAAAGTCAGAGTTTTGACAGAAACCCGACCCCAATGCAAGTCAATGGGGAATAAAAGTCGGCAGTGAGTGGAGGACAGTAAACACACCTACAGTGCCCATTTCAATGGCAACAACATCAATTCTTATTACTTAAGCTTGTCAGCCTCAATTTACTTTACAATAATAGTAACGCATTGAAAACTGGGGGTTATTTCGCTACAGTTGTGGGGGAGGGGTACAGCCCTGTTAGGCTGGTTTCACATTAGCGCTTTTTAAGCGCACGCACGGCCGGGGGTAGCTCCGCCCCGAGCCGGCTTTCTGCCCGGCGTGCCCGCCCCTTGCTTGTAGCGCCGCCTCCTAGCGCACAGCGGCGCCTGCGATCGGCGCACCCTATCTTTAGCATAGGGTGCGCAGATCGTGCGCAGGCCGTGCGCTAGTTGCGCTTTGACCTGCGCTGCGCACTTTTGACGGTGCGCCGTGCGCGTCAAAATCAAACTTTTCGGATTTTGGCGCGCAGGTCAAAGCGCAACTAGTGCACGGCCTGCGCACGATCTGCGCACCCTATGCTAAAGATAGGGTGCGCCGATCACAGGCGCCGCTGTGCGCTAGGAGGCGGCGCTACAAGCAAGGGGCGGGCACGCCGGGCAGAGAGCTGGCTCGGGGGCGGAGCTACCCCCGGCCGTGCGTGCGCTTAAAAAGCGCTAATGTGAAACCAGCCTTAGGGAGGTGGAGAAACTGGTATATGTTGAGGTGTAGGCTGGAAGCAGCTGCAAATGGAGGAATTGGAGAAGTCGGAGGAAGAGGAGGACAAAGCGAGCCATTTTACTGGCAACTTATGTGTCAACAGGAGAAGGTGGGACAAAATCCTTTGAAACCCAGGCATGGTTCATTTTAATGAAGGTGAGATCACCTACATTTTGGGATGACAGCCAGGTCCTTCTTTCTATCAGGATTGATCCAGCAGCACTGAAGACTTTTTCTTACAGCACACTACCAGCTGGGCAAGCGAGCTCCTGTAAGGCATATTGTTCCAATTCAGGCCAGGTGTCCAGTTTACAGGCCCAGTAGTCAAAAGGGAATGAACTGTGAGGGAGAACATCAATAGGGGAAGAGAGGTAATTTTGAATCATAGTGGACAACTGCTGTCTCCTGTCTGTTGCAATCGATTCAGTATTACAAGTCGTGTGAGCGGTACTCGAGAAATCAGTCCACAACATGGTCATGAAATCCCTGTCTCCAACGCCACTTCGGCTGTGTGCACCACGAACACCTCTTCCATGTTGCCTAGTACGGCTCGTTGTAGAAACTGCACCGTTGCTGTGTGCTGGGAATGCCTCTAACAAACAGTTTACCAGAGTTGCTTGTTTGTTCACCAATATTAGCTCTAGGTTCTCCTGTGGCATGATGTTCTGTAATTTGCCTTTATAGCGTGGATCAAGGATGCTGGCCAACCAGTAGTCGTCATCTTTCATCATTTTGGCAATGCGGGGGTCCCTTTTTAGGATCCGCAAGAGATAATCACACATGTGGGCCAATGATCCAGGTGTCA